>NW_012115489.1:1123476-1276439 GCF_000951035.1 Colobus angolensis palliatus | reverse complement strand
TTAAAACCTGATAGAAAATTGGAGAAATTTGGCTAATTAACATTGCTCGCAGTTAAAGCTTTTAGTCTTGATGAAGGTAAATTAGGCAATATTGTGAGAAAATAGAAAGTTGAAAAAATTTAGGTAGTAAAATATTCTTTAAAACCTGATAGAAAATTGGAGAAATTTGGCTAATTAACATTGCTCGCAGTTAAAGCTTTTAGTCTTGATGAAGGTAAATTAGGCAATATTGTAAAGAAATATATTGGTAGTCAATTTTTTGTTAATTAAGTTAAAGCATGAAACCAGATTTAACATGGAGCTAAATTTCACACACATGCTTGCATTACTTTATTTCACACTGTATTTACTCTTCTGCATAGATAGTGTTAACACTGAGGTACTTACTGGTCATGTGCCTAAAGTGAATTTCTTAATTGACCAAAATGTATAGTGGTATTGGTGGACTTAAAGACAGTAATTTGTGTATCAGGAGTGAAATATCTATCATGTCCTTTTTTTAGGCTCTGGGTTGCACTTTAGCTTCCAAGGTTAACTGAGTAGGAGAAAACTTTGGGGTTGGTTTCCCGTTTATTTGTTTTGCTTTTAATTTTCATTTATTTGCTGTTTGTTCTACTTTGGGTTTTACATATATATGTATATATACGTATATACACATATATATATACCCATATACATACAAATATATATGTATATATTTATATAATGTAAAACCCATATGTGTGTGTATATACATAGGTGTGTGTATATATGTGTCTATATAGGTATATATGTGTGTATATATTACATATAGATGTGTATATATAGGTATATATACATATAATACACCTATATATACACACACATATATGGGTTTTACACATATATAAATATATACATATATTTTACATATATTACATATGTAAAACTGAATTTTGCATATGTATTACATATATAATTCTAGATATATCCATCTAGAATTCTAGATGGATATATCTATATATTCTAGATATTCTATATATATTTACATCTATATATACATATATTCTAGATATATATATCTAGAATTCCTAAGTTACCTTTGTCAAGCATGCAAAAACTGATGGAGCACACCAGTCACTTAAAATTTGGTTGGTTTTATTTACCTCTGATGATCTAGAGAACTACAAGAGCTTTGAGGTTCATGACAAAAAAATAAGACTTATTTTTGCAAGTTCTGAGCAGAGATGGTGCATTCTTTATTTTGTTATTTGAAAAAGTAGTTGAGAAGAAATATGTTTAAATGGTGTTTATTTCCAAGGTAATTTAATTCAATCAATAATTTGAGTTTGTTTCAGACCTTTTCCTTTAGGTAATGAAGAAAAATTGTGATGTGTGTTCAAAGTTTTAATGTTCAGGAAAAATTGGCCTTGTTCTTAAGCAAATTATATTGATTGAGATTTTTCTCAAACTAATTTAGTTATGTTTACCATTATTAAAATTAAGTGACATTCACTTAATTGGTTGAACCCAGGAGGCAGAGGTTGCAGTGAGCCAAGATGGAGCCACTGCATTCCAGCATGGGTGACAGAGACACTCCATCTCAAAAAAAAAAAAAAAAGCTTAGTGATCTTTGATCCCAAGCTGTTTATCACAGATGGGCATTCATGTGTGTATTTAAAAGCAAAATATGTACAAGTGTTGCACTTGTTTGAAGATTTTAGTAATGAAAGTTATCTAATCAGTTGTCAGTATTGTATCTAGAAACTAGTCTTATAAATATGTGACGACGGCTGAAATAGCTGAAAAGAAATTACTATGTGCTTGTTCTTATTTTGCCCTCTTTTTGTTGTGTGAAAGGAAAATAAATCTTGGGGCCCCAAAATCACTAAGCTAAAGGGAAAAGTCAAGCTGGGAAATGCTTAGGGCAAGCCTGCTTCGCATTCTATTCAAAGTCATTCCTCTGCTCACTGAGACAGATGCATATCTGATTGCCTCCTTTGGAAAGACTGATCAGTGATTCAAAAGAATGCAACCCTTTGTCTCTCACATACCTGTGACCTGGAATCCCCTCCCTGCTTTGAGTTGTCCTGACTTTCTGGACAGAAATGTATATCTTACATATATTGATTGATGTCTCATGTCTTCCTAAAATGTATAAAACGAAGCTGTGCCCCAATCCCCTTGGGAACATGTCAGGACCTCCTGAAGTTGTGTCACAGGCCATGTCCTCAATCTTGGCAAAATAAGCTTTCTAAGGTAACTGAGACTTGTCTCAGATATTTGGGGTTCACAGTTGTATGATATTTAAATGAAAGGAGATTATTTACCCTTATATTGAATTTCCGAAACCCATATTTGCATTTACCATTTTTTTAAATGATGGAGATAAAAGTTAGTTGCCTTACTTTGATAAGTTTGGCATAGAACTTATCACATTTTTGGTGCTTTTAGTCACAGCTCTGCCACTAGAATGCTAGCAATTAGACATATGTAGAGAGTAACCTAACTACTTTAATATTGAGGTTTGAAGTGCTTCAGGCAGTAACTCTTAGACACAAAATCACAGTGTTTTAATTTGTGACGTGTTAGAATGATAGGACTTTCTGCAGTATAAATATTGTATTAATTAATCCTTGTGCTCAGGTTAAAGGGCTTTGATTCCTGGGTCTGAAAAAGACACTGACCCCTGCTAAATCTTGAGCATTGACACCAGTTGAAACCTCATCTTCACACCAGGGAGAGGATGACAATCAAAATGAACTGCTTTCATGAGACACAGGGCCAGGAATTAAAACCATTTAATCCCTCTAAGTTCAGGGGCATCAAGGAAGAGATGGGGAGATGAGATTGTAAGGGCTGATTTTGAGGGATATGATTAGTTCAGAGTTTGTCTATAAATTAAACATTAATATCAAAAGCATGCTGGTGCAAGGCCAGCATTGGGGTCTGTGTGTCAGAGTAACAGGGTTTTCTTGGAACCTTGATCTGCTTTTTAGTAGAAAATGGTAAAAGGTCATAAAAAGTTTATGGAAAGTATTCCATCCTCTTTTATCTTTTGGAAGAATTTCTGAAGTATTGGCATTAATTCTTTAAATATTTGAGAGAATTCTTCAGTGAGGCAATCCAGGCCTGGGCTTTTCTTTGTGGGAATTTTAAAAATTACTATTTTGACCACTTTACTTGTTCAAGGTTATTTGAATTTTCAATTTCTTTCTTGAGTCAGTTTTGGTAGTTTGTATCTTTCTAGAAATTTGTCCATCATTTAGGTTATCTAATTTGTTGGCCTATAGTGGATCGTACTATTCCCTTTTATTATTTTTAAATTATTTAATAATTCCTTTTATTACTGTAAAGCCAGTAGTGATGTCTCCTCTTTCAGTCTTGATTTTAGTAATTTGAATCTTCTCTCTTTTTACATGGTGGTCTAGTTAATGGTTGTTGTCAATTTTGTTGATTGTTTCAATGGCATGTCTTTCTAACCTACTATATGTGTGTGTGTGTGTATATATATATAATCTATCTATCTATCTACCTGTCTATCTATCTATCTATCATCTATAATCTCATGGAGAGGAGAGAATAGAAGAGGGCAATATCTTGTTGAGAGCATCTGTTCAAGTCAAGTCCTATTCTGATATTTGATTGGAGAAAGCATTACTAATAAAAAAATCATACTTTAGTATTCTAGTATGAATAAGTAGAATCACAGAATAGACACAGGAAGAGGTGAATCATAGAGCAGATGATGTGATTTGAAGAATTATATGTTGTTCATGGGACTTCAGTGAGACTGATTGAATATCTTACTTCACACTGAAATACTCATAGATGTGCACATGCAATAGAGATCTCACTTCTTTGAAACTGGACTCTATTTCATAGAAGCTACAAGTGTGGTGGAGAGCATATTTGACCTACCAGACACCGTGTCATTCTCTTTGGGTGCAAGGGGTTCAACAAGATCATTGTGTGGTTGGATGAATGGGGGCTGGCTCTTCAAGGGTGTAGTTATAGGCAATGGGTCGACTTGTGGCTGAAAAACAAGTTTTAGTATTGATAGACAATTCGTGTGCTTTGTTTTATTTCAGAAAAGAAATAGCCGATGTGCACTTGTAAGGAAAATTGGGGATAGATGCCAAGAGCTTGAGTGACCAGAGAAAAAAAGATAGTGAGGGACTAATGAGAGCAGGATGCAGCACAAGTTGGCAGTGCCATGTGCAATAGATCTTTGTGCGAACTGAGAGTCCTGGGCTGTCTTACTGTGTGTATTGTACTACATAACAGCCTTGCTCCAAATTCTCAAAAAAATCTTCAGTAAAATCTATATTAGTACTACATGTTAAGAGAGAGAACAGACAATAATAACAACCTTGTATAATAGAAACTATCTTATCTGACCTTCTCATAACTGACTCCTTAGGCCTACTGACCACCCAAGCCACACTGCTCTGACCAGTGGAGTTGTTTATTTATCAAAGAGAAATTGTGTGTGTCTGCAAACTTGTTTACACCAGATGTAATTGTTATTATAATTATACAGGTAAGTTAAGTACTAGATCAACTGGTGAACTATCAATATAAAATAAAAATTATCATTTCTATAAGACATGTTTGAATTATTTGAAAAGTAAAGTTGAGGCCAGGCACAGTGGCTCACACCTTTCATCTCAGCACTTTGGGAGGCCAAGGAGGGTGGATCACCTGAGGTCAGGAGTTCAAGACCAGCCTGATCAACATGGTGAAACCTCATCTCTACTTAAAATACAAAAACAAGTTGGGCATGGTGGTGGGCACCTGAAATCCCGGATACTCTGGAGGCTGAGGCAGGAGAACAGTTTGAACCTGGGAAGCAGAAGCAGAGGTTTTAGTGAGCTGAGATCATGCCACTGTACTCCAGCCTGAGGAACTCCATCTCAAAAAAAGGAAAGAAAAAAATTGCAGCAGATTAAGTATGAGAGAATTTTTAATGATTAGTATAAAAATGTAAACATGTAAATGGCTGTTCACTCAGCTTCACAACATAATATTACTCCACTTAAGAGAAAGATAAACTAAAAATTATTAGATGAGGCCTTATGAAATACAGGGAAAACAATATTAATCTCCAGTAAAAGGAACTATACTAAAAGAAAAACTGTTTAGTCTTATACCAACATTTTAGAAATGAATGCATATTAAGTAAAAAATGTTCACGTTATGATTTTTAATGATTTTACTCTTTATACTGTTATCTTCAGTATACTGATCAATTTCCACTTTAATAGGAGCGTTTCTGCAGCAGTAGCTTTTGTCATTGCTTACTTTGTGCAGGTATTTATTGTTTTATTTGTGCGTCACTACAACTCTTGTAAATTGTAGCACTATTCCCATTTTACAGGTGAAGTATCTAAAACTTAGGAAGTTTAAATAACCAGCTCAGGCATAGAGTTAGAATATACATAGCAAGAAATAAACAAATAAAAATATTTTTAGAAATCTCTATTCTAGACAAAATTCTTAAATTGTAGTATTCAATTTTTTTAAAAAAAATTACTGTAAAACAGGGACTAGATTTCAAGAAGATGCAAACATTTGAAAGATCTATCTGCTCTTGACACGAGAGGATGGAGCAATTAAAACAGATAATCACATCAGAGATCATTTATAGAGTGGTGGAAAGAACAGGGCTGTGCAAGCCACTCCACTCAGTCTCAGTTTTCTCGTTTCAAAAATGCAGATAATAATGCCTTTGTAAAGGGCAGTTATGAGCCTTAAACCATTTAGCAGGAACATGGCATGTAACAGGTACTCAGCAATGGTGGCTATTATTGCTGGTTGGTCCATGATATCTGCTTTCTTTGTTGTCCTCAGCATCAAAGGTTGATTTTTCTACTTTGCTCCCTTTATTTGCTTTCATGCAAACCTGGGCTTTTCTAGTCAATCACCAAAGTTACTCACTTCAAAATACTAACTGTCAAACCAGTCTTTCTTTGGAGGTCAGACGCACAATGCACTGAACTTTTCCCTGGTCAGCCACCCGTTCTGGTGTTATGTGGATAGAGCACCTGCACTGTGTCCCAAATTAACATGGTCCTAGGAGGCTGAAGGAGAGGGCGGCCAGGGAAGAGGAGCAAGGCTACTCACTCTCCGGACTCATTTCAAAAACGCATCTTATTGACAGATGGAGTATGTAAAGCAATCAGTCTTCACTGTGGTCTGACTTACATTGATCTTTCTTTTTTATATTTTGTGAGTTTTTAATTGCCTCTCATTTGGTAAAAAAAAATAGATGTTTTTCACTGTCAGTTTCCCCGTACTTTGCTGTAGTGTTTTTCCCCTTCTTTGTGTTCACACCGATCTTGATTCACTGTTGCTCAGAACTTTTTCTCCTTTTTGGTAATCAAGATGATAACCCATTGCTATGTTTTGCATTCACAGATGAACTAGGATATGAGATCTAAGTGCATATTTTATGATATTTAAAGTTAAAATTATTCAGAAATTTTAAATTTCATCACTTGGCATATTTAAATTTTAAAAATTTAGTCAAGACAATAAAAGAGAATGTCGGAAGTGTCTGCTTAACGCTAACCACAGATTCCAGACAAAGACTTCAACAACTTGAACAGTCTCATTTCTTCAAAAGTTTAGTCATAAAACATCACTTTCAGTCTTTCTCTGATTAACACTGAAAAAAGAAACCGGTGCCACCACTCCTTTCCCTCAACTTTCTAGGTAGATATTTTGCAATTACAAGAAATGTTTGTTTATGAGGCATTTGCAGGAACAACTATGATACCAAGTAAGAATTTTAATTATGAGTGCCAGCAAATAATTTGGAATTGCTATGACTGGAATTGAGGAAGAATTGTGAGAATGTTTATCAAAAGAAAAATCTGAAAGTTCTAAATGGTAATGGAAAGGACCCCAGGCAGGAGAGAGAAGTAACTGCTCATGGCCCAAAAGCTATAATTGCCAAAGGGCTATGTTACAGTGAAAGAAAAGGCGACTCTTAATAGGCTTAAAATTGGCAAAAACCCCTTAAAGAACTGAATGAATAAATGCATGGACATGGGGCTCCTTATCACTGGCATCCTCGATCATTGTCATCATCATCATCATCATCATCATTGCTAACACATGCTGGGATCTTCATTCTATTTCATTTAATTATTATGACAACTTTATTTCCTACGAAAGAAAACTGAGGCTTTGAGATTTAAGTAATATTCCTGGAGTCACACTGCCATTTTAAGAAAGATGTAAGTTCATATGATTTCAAACCCATGCTCTTCGTGACTACATGAATATGCCTCTGAGAATACAACTTTGAAATTGTATATGTAGGAACGAGCCAAACCCTAAAAGTTAGTCTGGGCCTTGAAAAGACTCTTCCAAAATCATCTCAGTAAAAGAAAACTCCCCAATCTTGTGTCCAAGGAATAGACTCCGTCGGCTCTCTGGCATTCTACTCTGATGCCGCACAGTCCCCTGTGGCGCACATTCTAGTTGCCCCTCTGCTGCTTCCCATAGCCTCTTGGGGACTCACTACAATAGGGATGAGTGGGCAAAGACCTGTTCTAGTCTGTGTCCTTCAGTAAGTAGGGAGTTCACTGAAGAGAGGCTTGATGTCCGAAACTGCCTGGAGCTTCATTTGAGGTCTTCTAGTTCAATCTCATAAAAGTTTACTGAATAAAGAAAGCTTGGGCTGGGTGCAGTGGCTCATGCCTGTAATTCCAGCACTTTGGGAGGCTGAGGTGGGTGGATCACTTGAAGTCAGGAGTTTGAGACCAGCCTGGCCAACACAGTGAAACCCCTTCTCTACTAAAAATACAAAAATTAGCCGGGAGTGGTGGTGCACAGTTGTAGTCCCAACTACTCAGGAGGCTGAGGGAGGGGAATCACTTGAACCCAGGAAGCGGAGGTTGCAGTAAGCCAAGATCGCACCACTGCACTCCAGCCTGGCTGACAGAGCGAGACTCCAATTCCAAAAAAAAAAAACAAAAAAAAAGCAAGCAAGCTTGGAAGTGAAGCTAATTCCTTTATGCAGTAGTTTAAGTTCATTTTCTTTTGTTGAAGTCAGTAAAGCATCAAAAAAAATGTTATTCATGGCTTTTCAAAGGCATCTTCACATACATGAAAAACATTACTAAATTACACACACACGTTTCTTTCAGGAAGAATAATCTCAAATCAAATCCTCGATGTTTTCATTACTGTGTCATCTCTCAGCCCTCTAGCTATCTGAATGGTTCTCCTCTAACATTTCTCCAAGTTGCTCTGCCCTGGCTTAGCTTAAGATCACTGATTTGGGATGCCAGCAAATGTCTTTCAGCACGACTCTCTTGAGAGCCCTACCATGTTTTCTATAATCTGAAAAAGATTCCTGTACCTTCTAGGAGAGCAAATGCACATGTTGATGCTACTTCAGTGGAACAAATCAGAAAAGAGTAATCTTTCAGGTTTTCAGAAACAAGGTAGTTTCTGATTTAAAATTTTCAAATAATGAAAATGGGTTGACTTCAAGTTTTAAAAGATTCGGTTAATTAATAATCCTGGTTCAATTTACCGTCACATTCTTATTTCAGTTCTCAATGTAAGGAAGTCATAATCTTGAACATGTTTTTGCCCATCTTTCTTCTTCCTTGGTCCCTTCCCCCTTTTTGTTGCAGATAACACACAATTGGCTAAGTTCTGGTTGGCTACATCTATTCCTTTCTTGGTTATCTTGTGGTAAGTTATGTTGTCAAAGAATCAGTATTTTAACCATTGCAGGCAGCATCTTGATGTTTCCTGATAATATATCAACGTGCTTGTTTGAACAACAACAACAAAAATGGGTTCAGGTAGGAAACTTTAGAGAAATTAGGTTTTCCTGTTTACATAGTTTAGACAACAGTTCTGTCTTGACACATCAGCTTTTATTTTTGTGATGCCCCAGAAGTTCACTTTGTTTTAGCCACTTTGAGGTAGTGGTGCTCTGTGAGACTGAATTTTCAAATAAGTTGAAATTAGTCTTGTTTTCCAGGCAATAAAAACACAACAAAAGTCTTGAGCCAATTTTGCATTGAAATAAAAATGATTTCCTACACCCCTTTTCTGCTTGGTTTCTGAAGTCCAGTTCACCCTCAGCCTTTTATTTCTGTAGACTCACTACCTTCTGAGCTGTGAGTCCACATATGTTCTAAGTCAGCACTTTGGACCAGAATCATGCTGATAGCAACTTTTGCTTACGGATACAGTTGATCTTGAACAAATTACGGGAACAAAGAGCTTAGTTTAATCTGACACTCTACTTGTGGTTTATAGGTGTTAAAAACATTTTTCCCAATAAGGGAACACCCAAAATACATGTAATCAACACATTGGCAATTATACAATAGAAATGAATGGATATATGGTTTATCTGGATAATTTCAGATACTGTAAATGATTAGATCCTTCAAAAGCTTAATCAAGTGTCATTTTGAGTTGCATTTCCATATGTCCTAAATAAAGATAATTTTATGTGCAGCAGTGTTCAGTATCAAAAACATGATATACAGACAATGTTGCAATGATACTTCATAAAAATCCCAGATAATTTTATCCAATCCTACAAACAGCTTTTTAATTCAGAGATTTGTTTAAAAGTTCATTTAGGTATGAGTCATCATTGTAGTAAAAAGGATTCAATTGGTTATTTGAGAGGAGATGAGTTAACTAAAGTAGCAACTTGATTCTTGATGATAATGAATCAACACTCAAGGAGGAAGAAAAAGAGGATCATGGAAAAAGATGACACTATCTGAAAAACAGAGAATAGGATTTTGTAGTAGCATTTTCTGTCATTTTGCTCTTGTTTGATTGAAGAGGCAATTCCATAATGATTTAAATTCGTGTTCTTTCTTGATAAGTGTTTCAGAGAAACCTTATACGATTGAAAATAGGTCAGTCAGTGTTAGTGATTTGCAATTGTTCAACACATTCCCATTGAAGTAAGTCAGACTGGTATCCTGCTAGGCACAAGTATATTTGTTTAAAAAGGTGTTCAGCTCTAACAATAAAAATCTATGTAACATTTGAATGAAAACAAGGAGAAAAGAGTTGGAACTACATAGTCCTCCCTTTATGTTGATTAAATATAAATTACAATCCATTCAAACGGAATCAGGTACAATGAGAAGACCAGACAACTGGGCTTCAAGCCAGGATAGAAACAGGTAAGATGATTACAATAACAGTAGAAACTGCCTTTAAAGCAAAATATCATTACTGTGGCATCAAATAATTCAGAATTTTACTAAATCAGGTAACTTGGAAGTTTAATTAGGTACTAACAATAAAGAAAACGATTCCAAGGTTAAACATAGTTAAACCAACCAATAAACAAAAAACCTGACAGAGCATGATTAACACACAGCTTGAAGCCCAGCTGTTTGGTCTTCTCATTGTACCCGATTCCATTTGAATGAACTGTAACTTATATTTAATCAATATAAAGGGAGGACTATGTAGTTCTAACTTTTTTCTCCTTGTTTTCATTCAAATGTAAGAAAAATTACTGCAGGTAACAAGAAAAATGAGACAAGGAAGACTGTCTTTGTGCTAATCCACGATTAGAACCTTCTTTTAGGAAAGAATCTTCTTAGAAGAGAAGGAAGCACATAGTAGATGTTTGGGATATCTAGATATCTTACTACTTTTCAATTTCTCATAAAAATAAACATTTTGGGTGACAGCACGTGATGTATCAGATCACGTATTTGTTTAGGTCGAATAGCTTTATCATTGAAGTGCATTAAGATCTGTTCTAGAGCTTCCAAGGAGAAAGAGTTGGAAACCTATACTCTTGTTCATTTCTGAAATGGTTAAAGCATTGCCCTGGACTGTAAAACTGGGACTGTGGCTTGGAAACAATCTTTGATATTATCTGAAAATCTTCAAAACAAAATGCAAGTATGGCCGTATTTTTTTTCTAGCTGATCTGCCATATGTGTATTTTGGCTGGCTGGCTGATTGTGCTCAGATGTGGGTAGTGGTAGGGAGGAAAAAATAATGTTTCTTAACTCTGAGGATAAAAAGACTTCAAATTGTGTGCCTCTCACATCCTTTGGTAATCTGCCCCACATTCTGCACCGTGATGTGGGATATAGATACTGCTAATTTGGTGTTTATTTCTTCGGAGTGGGGGTTGGGGAGTAAAGTGGGGAGAACAAGCATTAAAGAAGAAGGTGTTGCAGATAGGTGTCAGTTTCTGAGCTCAAGTAGAACTCAAGGTAGAACTCAAGAAGCTTTAATCACTATTATTACTTAAGTAATAGTAGGCACTACAGGTGCCTGCTATTAAGAGTAACTGATATGGGGTGATCCCAGATCATCACCTTCCTCGTCATTATTAAAATATCAGTCTTCACTGTCATTTATTTTTTCTACTCAGAGCAATCAAACTGAGAGGTACCATGCAGGCAGCAATGATCTAAGCAGGAATTCTCAAACCTTCATCTCAAAGTCATTTGAAGTAAGTTAAGAAAGGAGGACATGTTCTGAGGACATTGAAGTCTTGTGTTTTACCTTAAAATATATTTATATATGTATATTGCACTTGCTGGCATATATAGGTTTTTAAAAATAAAGAAAATAAGGTGACCGGGCACAGTGGCTCACTCTTATAATCCCAGCACTTTGGGAGGCCAAGTCAGGCGGATCACCTGAGGTTAGGAGTTTGAGACCAGCCTGACCAATACGGTTAAACCCCATTTCTACTAAAAATACAAAACTTAGCCCGGTGAGGTGGCATGCGCCTATAGTCCCAGCTACTTGGGAGGCTGAGACAGGAGAATTGCTTACACCCAGAAGGTGGAGGTTACAGTGAGCTGAGGTCTCGCCACTGTACTCCAACCTGAGCAAGAGTCCATCTCATAAAAAGAAAACAAAAACAAAACAAAACAAAAAACCAAGGTTTTCCAATTAATTTCTCTTTCTCTTTTTTTTTTTTTTTTTTGAGATGGAGTCTTACTCTGTTGCCCAGGCCAGGGTACAGTGGCATGAGCTCGGCTCACGATAGCCTCTGCCTCCCAGGCTCAAGAGGTTCTCTTGTCTCAGCCTCCTGAGTAGCGGGGATTACAGGTGTGAGCCACCACACCTAGCTAATTTAGGAGAGACAGGGTTTCACCATGTTGGCTAGACTGGTCTTGAACTCCTGACCTCAAGTGATTGGTCCACCTTGGCCTCCCAAAGTGCTGGGATCACAGATGTGAGCCACTGCACTGGGCTCTCAATTTCTTTAGGTATAAAAGTACACATACACCCATAATTTTGCATGAATATGATATCAAACATGCTATTCGAATGCAGTTTTCCTCTTATTTTTTTGTTTGCGCTTTCATATACAATAATCTTTTATCCTCTAAATTCAGGCTAATAACTTAGAGTGTATCTTACATATTTTTCTATATGTTCACAGAATCATATATAGCATATGCACATCTACGAGTATAGATGCTACACACATTCATATATGGAAACACAAACAAATGCAGTTAATTTTTGTCTTTTATTTTGAAAAAAGAGAATTATATAATACATACTTGCCCGAGTCTAGCTTTGCACACACAACGACAATACATTGTGGAAATCTCTGAACAAACCAGTTATCTCTGAAATCTTACTCTCTTTAAATGACAGCACAGAGTCCCATGTTATAGTTATATTACAATTAATTGTTTCCTTGAAGTAGGGCTTTGTTTTCTACTTATTGGGAAACAAAACAAATATATATATATATACTATCTATCTATCTATCTATCTATCTATCTATCTATCTATCTATCTATCTATCATCTATCTATTGTTTTCCTATGGATTAGATCCTCAATAATGATATTTTTGAGTTTAAGACTTCAAATATTTTTAATTTTAATGGGGTTTTCTAAGCTTGCTTCCAAAAAGCCTGTATCAGTTCACATTTCTACCAGCATGGATTAGAATAAACATAATGTTTAAAGTACTTGTTATTTCAAAGCAGCGTTCACGGACCAGAAGCAACGGCCTCAGCTGGGAGCTTGTTGGAGCTGCAGGCCTGCAGCCCCTTTCCAGACCTACTGAATCAGAATCTGCATTTTAATAAGATCTTTGGGTGATCCATATGCACTTTACCATTTAAAAATTACTGTTTTAGTGTTTTAAAATCTCTTGCAATCTGTTAAGTTGGGAATATATTTATTAACTGTCTTCTCTGGAAGGATAATTAAGAAATTACTAACAGTGACTGACTTTTGGATGGAGGATGGGAACTGACAGACAGACTTGGATGGAAATTGTTTTTCACTAAATATTTGTATAATGTTGAACTTTTTCATGTGCATGTATTCCTATTTAGAAAAATTTTAAGAACAGCTCTTTGCGAATATGATGATTACTTTCCACCCTCAAGTCTGCAGGCACAGATTAGTGTGTACTCATCACACACTAATGCCCATATGGTCAGTTAGTGTGTTCCAGTTTAAGAAATGCAGTGGTAAAGGAAAATTCTCCAACAGCATGGCTTGCTTTTTGAGGATATGAAAATGTAATGATGTCAGTGAGGGTTTTTCTGACAGGGAACATTTGACGAGACAGACAGTGAGTCAGTGTCACAGAATACTTTCAAACTTTCCTCTGCAACATTCCCATAGTTTGAGTTGTGATTACCATCCTACTGTTAAATTTTTAATAATCTAAGACTTCCCCAAATCAGAAAGTTGCACTAAAAATTCTGACTGATTTATCTTCTTGGGATATGGGGATTCTCAGGTTTGCTGTGAATCAAGGAACTGGCAAACAAGTATGGAATATCTTGGTTGCAGGGTCCACAGTTAGATTTGTTGACACCAAAGTAGGGGTGAGGTTCAAAGGCATAGGGTAAGTAGTCCTGCCTTTTTAAGTTAGAAATGGAGCATCCTCATCACACGGTTGGTTCCTGTAAATCTACCTAGGACAAGAATTCCCCTTCTACCTCAATAATGCATTGGACATACATCTTATTCTTAGGAAATATTTTATTCAGGCTAAATTGAAAATATATGCAACTTCTAAAAAGTCTCCAAAGGTTAAAATATATCGGTCTTTGAAATCTATTTTCTCCAGGAGCCACAACCTTTTGGGTCTCCATGGCTTTACATTAAGAGCAATGGTTCAAATTTGTTTGGCTCATGTACCCAAACCCACCCATTCTCTCAGGACCACCAACCTGGAAAATGTTGCCCAACTATTTGGGGGACTTTTTTACGGTGGGGGAGTTGTACTCATTAATGCTCACAAACATCTGGTTGGCCACCAAATAATCTGCCATTTCTTACTTTTCATTGGCTTTGTCCCCTGCTTTCAGGTAACAACACTCCTGCCAGGAATTTTTTTTTTCTTCTACAGAGCAGCTTCTTTCTCCCAGTGGGCATCTGTCTCCAGCTATAGCTGGGACACTGGAGTCCTAGCATGTGTGTAGGGTGGAGGGGACAAAGTTTGCATGACATTCTTGTGGATGAAAGGAAATAACTTAGTCTGTCTTCTTTAGGGGTATGAAGGTGCCAGGTCCCAGGATGTTAGTGAAACACCACTTTTGGCATTTACTTAACAGGTTCCTCTCTCCTGAGGCCATGGGCATCAGGGCTTTCCTAGAAGACAAATCCAAGTATCAGAAAGCACACTGTGGCCATGGCCTTGTCATAAAATCTAGCTGCTGGGCTCTTGTTTCTTTGATGTTCAAGGTATATTTTGTCTCAGGATTATACCTCCTGCATATGGGCCTCTGAGTCCCAAGTTAAATTTACGCTGGGGTTCCTGCTACATTCACAGCAAAAAATATACACTCAAAAGAAATAATCGTTTATTGCTTGGACTTCTCTGAGCTCTAGTACCTGAATCAGAGGGTTTCATGGCAAAGCAGATATGATCCACAAAACTCTTAAGGAGCTTCCAGGGGCAAGAGTCCAGCCAACTGTTCAGTCATTGGCTCTACAGCAAGGTCAGTCCTACCTAAACCTTAGTCCCCTCTTCTTGCCCTCTCTAGAGTAGAAATGAAAATCAGTTCCATTCTGCATGGGAGAGAGCAGCACCCAGCCCCTCACAGGATGATGGAGTGAGGAGGAGGTTGCTCTCTGTTCTCAGATTCTGCGATGCTGCATGCTGCCTTGTGCAGCTCAGCTCTGGGGAATGTCTGGTGTGGATGGTTGGGTCCTGGGACAGAAGGAAGGGAACAGAGGACGGGAGGAGAACAAAGGGGATGCTTTCCCTCAATGCTCCACTAGAATCAGTAATGTGGTTCTCAGAAGACACATTTTATTCTCAATAAAAATCTTACTTTATTCCCCAAAGAATAAAAAAAAGGTGTGTTGGTGGCCATGAAAGGAAACTGTGTGATGGGGTGGTTATGGGGAATACATTTTCTCTCCATGCTCTCTTGCTCCTGAAAATTTCTGTGAAAGGAGAGGAGTGCCTTGTGAAGCGAGCCTGCAGCCAATTTGGAAATAGATCCCCCATCTGTGATTTCCAGATCAACAGTGTGATTACAATTGATATGTGGGTAGATGGTAATCACCATCTCAGTGACCGTAGCCTGAAAATAGTGGTATTGGAGGGGTGGTTACAGGAAACCGTGCTGGCTTTTCCATTTCAGTTTAGTTTTGCAGATTAAATTGAAAGTTTCACAAAGGTGCATTGCTAAACACTTTCTTTCTTTCTTTTTTCTTTTCTTTTTTTTTTGTTTTTGAGACGGAGTCTCGCTCTGTTGCCAAGCTGGAGTGCAGTGGCGCAATCTTGGCTTACTGCAACCTCTGCTTCCCAGGTTCAAGCGATTCTCCTGCCTCAGCCTCCCGAGTAGCAGGGATTACAGGCACACACCACCATGCACAGCTAATTTTTGTACTTTTAGTAGAAATGGGGTTTCACCATGTTGGCCAGGATGGTCTTGATCTCTTGACCTTGTGATCCACCCTCCTTGGCCTCCCAAAGTGCTGGGATTACAGGCATGAGCCACTGCGCCTGGCCTAAACATCCTCTTAATGCAAAGGAATGTGTGGGCAAATGGATCGACAGGTTGCGCAATGTGTTTGCAGGCTTGTTCTTGGGGCCTGTCCTACTCTACCACTTATAGGTTTCTTCAAGACTCAGCTTCATCCCACGCATCTGTATAGTATCTCACTTCTAACCCTGTGTGTCTAGTGTGGGCCAGAGATACAGCTGATGTGAAATCGGGCTGTCAAGAGGCTTGTAGCTCTGATTTTGAGCCAACTGCGCACCCCTAGACTCCCAGGAATCAAATGACTGGCAGCCTTGGAATTGAGGAGCAATAACTGGAGAACTTGGCTGCTGATTGTCTTCCTTCCTCAGATTTTTAAATTTTTTCACCCATATGGTTTGAGTGTCCAGGTTTGCTGGTTGGGGCCGCCTAAAGCAGCCGCCTGTGGTTGGGTGGCTTATGCTCTGTAATAATGTAACCAGTTGAGAGGAGAATGGAAGCTAACCTCTGTTAGCCAGTCTTTGTTCCCTGCCATGTGCTACATCAGTCTGAAGGAAGGGATGTCTTTTTATCATTTATTCTCCCAGAGAGTGCCTTGTGAGGAGACACAAGGGCCCTGAATGAGCTAGTGGTGGCCCTGGGCAGATAGTTTTAAACTGTGAAGCCTTGACTTGAAGCCTATCCCCTCACTGCCAAGCCCAGACCTTCTCTGACTTGCTTGAATCTGACCTTGAAAAATTGATAACCACAGGCCATATATACAAGCTCCACGAATGTATTTATTTGGTTTACACAAAGCTAGACCACATAGTGTTGTGGAATATTTGAATTGGATGTCAATTCTTAAAATTTAAGAGATTTTACATAAATATCTGAGTTTCTGGCTTCCCACAGCACTGCCAGATAACATTTGGTAGCAACCAGTTAATGTGTGACAGCCCTTGCCATGCCCTGTGGCCTCTCCAGCACTGAAGATGAAGGTCAATTGCTGTTTTTTGTTTGTTTGTTTGTTTGTTTTTTTGAGATGGAGTTTTGCTCTCGTTGCCCAGGCTGGAGTACAATGACACAATCTCAGCTCACTACAACCTCCGCTTCCCGGGTTCAAACAATTCTCCTGCCTCAGCCTCTCAAATAGCTAGGATTACAGGCATACACCACTGTGCCTGCCTAATTTTGTATTTTTAGTAGAGACAGGGTTTCTCCACGTTGGTCAGGTTGGTCTCGAACTTCTGACCTCAGGTGATCTGCCTGCCTTGGCCTCCCAAGGTGCTGGGATGACAGATGTGAGCCACCACGCCCAGCAATTGCTGTTTATCATAGTGCTTGTGCTCTGTTTTCTTCTAGAAGAGTTAAAAGGAAAGCAAAATCTATCTTGTGCTCACTTTTTTAAAGTGGGAAAGTTTAAAAATAGATTGAGAAGCCATTTGTGGAAAAGTCTGGCCTGCTACACATTTTCTAATTGCCTGCTAAGTCTTTATCATCTGTGTTTGCAGCCCATGTCCCTGTGTCTCATAATCATGCAGTTGAAGAAATTCAGTTCTAGCACATGCTCCTCCATTGGGCCATTACAAGCAGCTACTAGGCTTACAGAGGAGCCTGAATTTATCATGACCCCTCTGCAGCAGAGGGGCTGATTTGGAGGAGCGTATTCTGTGGGCTCATCTGTTCCACTGTCATCAGTCTGAAGTGTTTATCATGACAAAGAGTTTAGACCCTTCTTGCTGAGCTGTGAGGCTAGTCAGTGAGTAGATGACCCAGGGCAAGGTCAGATGGTCAAAGAAAAGAATACTGTGACGAGAAATATGAGACCAGAATCAGGGGGTGAGGATACGGACATTAGGAACCTAGATGACGCGAGCCAAGTAGCTGCAAAAGAGGTACATAGCTCAAGGAAATCAGGTTTCATACGCTAAGACCCCAATGGCAAAGTTTTTTTGTTTTTGGTTTTTTGTGGTTTTTTTTGAGACAGTGTCTCATTCTGTCACCCAGACTGGAGTGCAGTGGCTTGATCCTGGCTTACCACAACTTCTGTCTCCTGGGTTCAAGCGGTTCTCCTGCCTCAGCCTCCCGAGTAGCTGGGATTACAGGTGTGTGCCACTACTGCCTGGGTATTTTTGAATTTTAAATAGAGACAGGGTTTCACCATGTTGGTCAGGCTGGTCTTGAGCTCCTGACCTCAAATGATCCACCTGCCTTAGCCTGCCAAAGTGCTGGGATTACAGGTGTGAGCCAGTGTGCCTGGCCATGCAAAATTTTGCAGTAGGGAGCAGATGCACAAAATGCAGAGGGTTGGGAAGCTAAGTCCTTAGCTCAGAGAAGCTCTTGGGGACTTTACATGCTTGGTCATCCCTCAAGATGCCTCTACATGGCCCATAGGTGACAGAGAGGTAGTCTAGTCTAGTCAGACGGTTAAGGGCAAAGGCTCTGGAGACAGATCCCTTCCTAGGTGAAAATCCTAGCCTCTTGCTGGCTATGAATCAGGTGAGCTCCTTAACCCCTTCATGCATTAGCTCCCTTTTCTGTATAATGAAGATAGTGATATACTCACCTTATAAGGTTGCCTATACATGAGGATTAAATGATCTAATTATTACAAAGTGCTTAGAATAGTAGCTGGCACACGCAAAACCTCCAAAAAGTGTTATCACCTGCTTGCTACTTTTCCCAGCTTCCTTAGGAAAATGTAATCTTTAGAAACATGTTTATCAGCTTGGAGGAAATTGCCCTCTGAAAGAAATAACAGCAATATATGCATCTTAGTATTTTAAAGGAACTTGCCAAGCATGCACCTGGCACAATGGGCAAACTTTATAAAGGGTAGTTAAATTCCGAAATAAATTGTAAAGGGCTCCTGTAGCATCAGAAAGCTAAGTGATGTTTTCCAGTCGAGGATGCTATTCCTTTGGACACTTTTGGAGGGAGCATGGTGCAAAGCTGTCTTTAATTTAAAAGGATGTTACCATGAAATGGGCTCACAGTGAAATCTGTTGGGAGAAGAGTGAGCCTCACTCTCTGGAGTGCATGGTGGAGTCTGCCATACACAAGAAGGATGTTGTGGTTTCAGCCAGGTTTGTGGGGGCACAGCAAGGTGAGGCTGTCGCTATTTTCTCCGTGTGGTTAGTGTGAAGTGAGCAAAGACACAACAGCCTGTGTTTGGAACTCGAGTGCTCAAGGCGCTGCTTTGAGCCCAGTGCGGCCCTTTGGGGCTTTGAACTTCAGCCACAAGACTTTGGTGGCATCTCTTTCCAGATTTGTTTTGAAACAAGCTTGAAAACAAGATTTCACCCAGTCCTTATGCTAAGATCTGTGAGTGAATGTGCTTGTGCATTTGCTTGTCCCTGGCTCAATAGAATGTTCAGCGATGTATCTAGTAACTAACAGAGGATGCCCTGCTAAGTCTTATGTCTTTGTCAGAGAATATGGCAGAAAAGCTACTGGAGACAGTAGGAGCTATGCCAATAGGCAATATGAATTTGTTAGAAGTCAAATTCAGTAAAGTATGAAAGGAGATAAAATAAGTTGCAAAGGGTGTTGAGGCAGAGTTAGTACACCCTTTGTTTAGGTAAGAAATGGGTAGAGAGTGGGGGAGGGGTTAGATACAGTCTGGATGTCAAGCTGCAGGGCTGACTGTTTAGGATTAGACCAGGCTCCAGGTCCTAAAAGCAGATGATTATAATAGACTTTGTGGTTCTCATTATCTTTCATGTAGTAGACTAGAGCTTTTCAGCCTCTAGTAGATGCACCCTCATGGTGCCTACTCTCATCTCTCCTGAGCTACAAGGGGTCAGCTAGGGAAAAGAAAAGTGACATTCTTTCTACTTTCACACACTCATTTGCACACACACACACAATCCTGTAAACATTAATTCAATTCTCCCTATAGATCTATCATAAGGTACATATAAGATTATAGAAACATCTCCACTCTAAAGAGTTCATCTCCACTTCTGTTAGTAGGTGACTTCCGTCTTCATTAATTAATTCATTCCAAATTTATGAAGTATATGACAAGTGCCAGAAGCTATGCTGAGTGAAGCTGGGTTGGGTGTTGAGTGTGAGAAAAAGATGAGTAAGCACTGAAACATATATTAGAGTCAGGTTCTGAATAACATTCTACAAAATCTAAAATTCATTTAGTAAGGAAGGGTCAGAGGGAAGGGTTTTTTGTGTTTTTCCTGAGACAAGGTTTCACTCTGTTGCCCAGGTTGGAGTGGAGTGGAGTGGTACAATTATGGCTCACTATAGTCTCAACCCCCATACTCAAGCAATCCTCCTGCCTCAACCTCCTGAGTAGCTAGGACTACAGGCATGCACCACCACATCTAGCTAACTAAAAATATATACATATTTTTTGTAGAGACAGGGTCTTGCTCTGTCACCAAAGCTGGAGTGCAGTGGTGTGATCGTAACTCATGACAGCCTTGATTTCCTGGGCTCAAGTGACCCTCCCACCTTAGCCTCCTTAGTAGCTGAGATTACAGGTGCATGCCACCACACTCAGCTAGCTTTTAATTTTTTTGTAGAGATGGCATCTCACTATGTTGAGCAGGATGGTCTCGAACACCTGGCTTCAGGCAATCCTCCCACCTTGGCTTCCCAAAGTGCTGGGATTACAGGTGTGAGCCACCATACTTGGCCTCAGAAGGAAGGTTTTTTAAGCAAAAATGTGACATGCTTAATCAGAGTTTCAGGAATATTATGTTGAGAGTAGAGTAGAGACTGTGCTGGGAAATAAATATAGAGGATTGGGGAGAAGATACAGAGGGGGTCAATTGAAGAGTATTTCAAGTCTAGAAAAAATATTTTGAGAGATTTTGAAATAGAGTAGTGACTGTGGGAACCCAAAGGAGAGGAAAATCATGAGAAAAATTTACAAAGAGTAACCAGTAAGACTTGGGTATGATGGGAGAGAGAGAATGAGGAAGCAAGGACAGCACTGAAGTTTTGAGTATGGGAGACCAGAAGAACCACAGATGTTGCCATTAATATAGAATGGGAAGTTAGGAGGAGTAACTCTTCCTGTAGAGCCTCAGAAATGGAAGGGGCTACAAGGTCATCCGGTCAAATGCTACATCTGATGTTGGTATCTCCTCGTCTCTCACTTTAATAATCTGTTAGGGAACCATAGACTGGCCCGGATAGTACAGCAACTAAGTGGCTGGGTATGGTATTGGGTTCTGAGGCCTGGAGTCCCAGTGCAAGGAAATCTGGGATGCTCACAGTGCGATAAGCCTAGTCAGAGTGTTCTAGGGAAGTGAGAGAATCACACATGATAAAGGATAAGCTGAAAGGGCCCTTTGGGGAGTTAGAAGTTTGGGTAGTAGAGCTGAGCAACTGATTCAGTAGAGATGAAATTTCAGGAGGAGCAGGACAAAGAGCAGGACTGGGCTCCTGCCATGGCTGTCAAATTCCCTGCTACAGTGAACCTGGCCTTTGTCAGAAAACTTCTGTGCTTTTGGTGAGAGGGAGCTCATAGCTTTCAATGGTCAACTGAAATCTCTCATGCTTTATCATTCACCACTAGTGTTAGTTCATCCCTGGAGGCCCGGAAAGGATGCTTCATCTAAACAGTTTTTCAGATGGTTGGGGATAGCTCCCCTAAATCTGAAGTTTCTCTTCCTTGTCCCCCAAATCTGAAGCTTCTCTTCTCAAGGATGAAGTTTCCTCACTTCAGTCACACGTGTATGTGTATAGAACTGACATATATCCCAGTTCATCTGCATAGAGTGCACATATATTAAATTGTGAGGCCTTTAACTTTATCCAGAACTGCAGTTGAGGTCTGACCACCACATATCAGAGGAAAGTCAGCACATCCATTATCGAGCTGTTTTATTACCACTAATTCTCTGAAGATAATGGGTTCTCCTGGGGCCACATAACACAGCCAATTAGATTCACTTGACGTTGAACAAAGCCTTTTGTTTTTATTTTTAAACACTGCTAAGCCATGCTTCATCCTGTGTTTGTGTGGTGGGTTATTTGTACCTGAGCATAGACAACTGGGTAAGAGGATGGCTTTTGGGGTTAGTATTGGGTTCCTAGTCTGCGTCTGTTTTTTACCAGCTGTATGACTTTGGGCAAGTTATGTAACTTCTCTAAACCTCATTTCTTCATATATAAATGGCAATTTTAAGGGTATCTACTTCACAGAATTGTCAGAACTAAATGAGATAAGGAGCATTTAGCACAGTTCCTAGCTCACAGTAAACCCTCAATAATACTAGCTATTATTATCTATTGTTACCTAATATTAGTATCTCAATCTTGTTAGGTGGGACTCATCCTTCAGGAAATTATTGGGTCCTCTTTCTCTTGGTAAACATAATTTAATTCCAATCTCTTTCAACTTTATGTCAACCACAATTCTAATTAACATGAATTCTATACCTCTGTTTGAATATCTCTGTTGATGGACTGTATCACAGAGGTGAATAAGACAGACATGGTCACTATCCCCTCTAGTCATCAGTCCAGTGAGGAAGACAGTTAATGAGTAACCCATGTATGAATCTTCTGTGTTTGCTAAAGTTATTTCACCAGTTGCAAATTCACTTGTCTTTGCATCTAGCCATATTTGTCTACCTTGTTCCCAAGGATATCATGGAGATATGAATAACTGTAAAAATGCCCTATTGATGTCCAAATGCCCTGTATCTGGAAAGAGATGAGTAATGATGAAGACTCAAATTTGGAGATTATATCTAAGAAGCCTAGCAGGTTTTCAGGCTAGTAGGTGGATGTGTGTGAGCTTCTGGAGGTCACAGAAGTCTCGGAGATGAAGAAAAATATTTAAGTCCTTTACATACCGATGAGAATGGAAGATAAGTAGATGGTTGGAATAATCAAGAGAGTATGGAATGAGACATAGGAAGAGAAAATAAACTGCATAAGGAGAAGTAATTATAGAGCTAAAAGGACAGTTAGCAGAGTTTGTAGTCTCTCTTGTAATCCAAGGGAGAATAAAATTTTGAAAATGAGCAGTGATTAATAGGATACAAATATGGAGATAACTTGCTACTGCATTTGTTTATTGAAAGGCCATTTAGGACCTTTCTGAGGGGTAAGTTTCAGTGGATCAGCAAGGAGAAAGCAAGATATTTTACCAGTTAAAAAATTGGCTGCAAAGCAGAAAAATAGTAGATAAAAATTTAATAAAATTAAAAAGCTGGTTATTTGAAAAGATGAATAAAATTGATTAATCTCTAGATAGAGTGACCAAGAAAAAAGATAAAAAAACATATATCAGGAATAAAAAGAGGTGATCACTACAGAACCTACCAATATTAAAATAATAGTAAGGGAATATTACAAATTTTTTGTCAATAAATTTAGGAACTTAGATGTAAAGGACAAATTCCTTGAAAGACACCATATCTCACTCAAGAAGAAACAGATAATCTTAATACTCCTATAGCTATTAAATAAATTGAATTAGTAATTAAAATTCTTCCAACAAAGAAAACTCTGGGTCAGGAGGCTTTATTGGAAATACTTAAGGAATAAAAACTAATTCTACATAAACTCTTCTATAAAATAGAAGGAATGCATACTAACTCATTTATGATGCCAGAATTAACCTGCTATGAAAACCAAGTATATTACAAGAAAATAAAACTATAGACAAATATCTCTCTCAAACCCACGTCAAAAAATTCTCAAGAAAATATTAGTAACTCAAATCCACTTTTATACAAAAAGTGTAATACATTCCCGGAATGCAAGGCTGGTTCATCACTCAAAATTAAACTAAGTAATTTCCCATATCAATACACTAAAAAAGTGAAAACATGATAAATTTTTAGATGCAGAAAATAATTATCTGACAAAATTGAATATCTGTTCATAAAAATAACTGTCAGGTGGTAAAGTAGGAGGAATGAGGGCAAATTATTATTTTAAGAAATCTGACAGTAAAAGAAAACAGAGACAGAAAGAGAGAAAAGTAACTCTAGGCATAAGTAGAGTAGTGTTATAGGAAGGAGCTTTCCTCCATATCTTTTAAGTCTTGAACAGGTTTATATCCTGAGGGAAAGTGGCCAGAGGAGACAGACCAAAAACAGACAATATTGGAAATAATGATGGACTAGGGTTTTAGAGGTTGGGGAGGGATTATGACCTATAGCATGATAGGAACAAACAGACTTTAAGAGGTTTGGTACTCTGGGACTGAAGGGAAGGATGAGAGAATAAGTGTGGATGCAGAGGTTACATGAAGTAGCAAAGTTTGGCACTGTTAGAGGTAAGAGGGAAAGTGAAAAGGCTCACACTGGACATTCTTACAGCTCTCAGAGATTCCCATCTCAAAGGGAGGCAATGTGTTGTGGAGGAAAGAGCATGGACTTTGGCCTTGGTTTCTATTGGGGTTGAATCACAGTTCTGCCTGAGCCTAGTTGGGCAATCCTGTGCAAGTCACCTAACCTCTCTGATACTCAGTGTCCTCACCTGTAAAGGGGAAAGTAATAGCAAACCCAGAGCATTATTACAAGGACAAAAATAAGAAAATTATGCAGGCAACATAGCATAACCCATAGCCTCATAACCCATAGCAAGTGCTCAATACATGCTATCCGTATTTCTTTTGCCTTTATGAAGAAAATAGAGGTGGGACCAATATTGTGGGAAATAAAAAAGACATCTGGATCAGAGCTTGTGGGAAATGCAATGAGATGTTTACTAAAGACGTGTGAAAATAAGTGAGTAGTAGCAAGGTCAGATAAGATTGCGGTTATGTGTTAAATAGATCATGCTATGATAAGCAAATAGGGGTAGGAGATAAATGTGCAAACAGTGGAAGAAGTGAGAGAGACTCTGGCTCATGCCTAGTCACCAGACCTGCTTCATTCTGATGATGATTAAGAGACTCTGATCTGGCAAAGACCAGGAGACACTTTGTGTGCTGGTTGCCATCCTACTGCTTAGAAGAGTTAATGAGCCTCAAAAGAAAGATTCTATAATTTTCCTATTTAACCACACTGTGCCAAAAATTATTATGGGAATGCTGCTTGCTATGCTTTAGTGTTTTTCTATTGCAATGTATTGTTGCCTTGTCTCGTTCAATTCTTAATGAAATGTGGATTTGCTTACTGCCTATGTTCTTATGATATTTTATTGATTTGAACTCTGTTTTCAGATATTCTTCTTCTCTCTTCTCTAGAATTACTAGAACTACCCTGTTGGCCCACATGTGAATCAGCTAAATTGAAATTTTGTAATCTCAGGTAGGGCTTCTTCTCCATCTCCCAAGCACACATCTGGATCAGTATCCTCCATTAGCTTGAAGATAAGTGCTCTTGGAATGAAGCTTCAAGTGAACTTTACCTCACAAGAAGCAAAATTAGGAAATGTGTCTCTTTGTAGAATTAGAATTAGAATTCCCATTAACAATAAGAATTGCCTTGGGCTGCTCATTGACTTAGTGATCAATTTAAATGTGATTTTCTCACATATTTTGCACAAATGTATCAACATAACATAAAACTGGTATGGTTTTGAGTCTTAGGTTCTGGGGCACAGCAACAAAGAAAATACACAGAACTCTGACCTCACAGAACTTACAACTGACTGGAGTGATAGATGAGAGAGTAAAATATACTGTAATTTGTTAGACGCTGATAAGTGTGATGGGAAAAAAAAAATAAGCATGGGGGTAAGATGTGGTGAGTTGCTTCTATTTTGTATAAGGTAGTGCGAGAAGGCTTTATTGATAAAGTGACATTTGAGCAGAGACTCGCAGGAATTTGTGGGACAAATAATGTAGAGATGTGGGAGGAAAATCATTCTAAGCAGAGAGAATAGCAAGCACAAAGGCCCTGTGGCAGGAGTGTGCCCGGTGGGTTCCAAGATGGGCAAGGTAGTTTTGTGACTTAAGCAGTGAGAAAGAGGAGAACAGGAGATGGGGTCAAAGAGGCAGCGAGGGTAAGATCAAGATGAGGACTTGGGCTGCATTCTGGGTGACACAGGACATAGAGGGTTGGAGCAGAAGTGTGACATGGCCTGACTTGAATTATGAAAGGTCCCCTCTGGCTGCGGTGCTTAAAAGCAGCCTGTAGGGGGAGTAAGAACAGAAACAGGATCACTGGTTACCCGGATACTGCAGTAATCCAAACGAGAGATGGTGACAAAGAAGTAAAGAAGATCACGTTCTAGATGCATTTTCAGGGTCTATCCTACCTGATTAGCTGATAGACTGGAGGTAGGATATGAGAGAGAGAGGCAACTCAAGGATGACTTCAAGTTCTCTGGTTTGAATAGCAGGAGGACACAGTTGCCTAAAATGAAAGAGGGCTTAGAGGAGCAGATTTGAGGAAGAGGAAAATCAGAAATTCACGCCGGACACGCTGAGTTTGAGATGACTATTAGTCATCCATGTGGAAAATGGGGGGCCATTAAGACAGAGAAGTTTGGATTTTGGACGAAGGTAGGAATAGAAATTTCAGTGTTGGGAGACTCTATAATACCCATGACGTCATGGAAATCAGTGGATCATCCAGGGATTGACCGTAGATGGAGAAGGCCCTCCTACACTCAGAGGCTGAGCAGAAGAGGAGGATCTAGTCAATGAGAAGACCCACAGGGGTTATCATAGAAGCAGCCCAGCCACTGAGAATACATCACCATTCTTGAAAGTTTCTTGATAAGTGTCATTGAATTTGAGTCACCAACTTATCAAGCAAAAAGATGAAATTGTACATCTATCTATGAAGGAAATATACTCTATTAAGAAATAATTATGAATAGATGATGGGAACAAAGCTTTACTAGCAGTTCAATTATGCAGCTTTCTTCTTGGCTACTGAAATAAACCTGGAAATTTTACTGCATATGGAGCAAGAACTATAAGATGTACCTAGAAGCACTGTGCTGATGTGGAGTTTTGGGGAAATTTTCACTATATCTGCCTAATGTAGATAGCGCTCATAGGGAGTTTTCATGGCTTCTTTATTTTTGAACATATTGTTTTGGGGCCTTCCATTTTCAGAATCACTTCAAAATGCATGCTGTTTATTTTGGATTTTTACTTTGGTTTTTCTTTTTCTCTCTCTTTATTATGAAATATTCTCCAAGTTAAGGAAGGTTCTCTTCAATGCTGATAATAAACTGGTAGGGTTCATTTCTATACTTAAAATCATAACATATATGACAAACACCATGGTCACATTTAATTTTTGCAAGATTTATTGCTGAATTACAAAAATCACACTCTTTTGTCCTCATTTCTTTTCCTCTGTATGTCTTGAAGGTGATCTCTCTCCATCACTTCCTTGTACATGTTCACTCCTTTGGAGAATTATTTTAATATCCTAAGACAAATGGTTCAAAGAGAAGTTACAAATACTAATAAAGGATGATCAATACTATGCTACACAAATACTAATAAATGATCACATAGTACATGGCAACCACTAAACAGTTTTTATTTCTTTTTTTCCACTGAGCAAACTTCTCCATTTCGTTTTAATCCCACCCTGAAACTTACTACTTGTACCTTTGGAAAGCTATCTAAGATCTTGGAACCTCAGTTTCCATGCCTAATAATGCAGTTGTCATATTAGGTTAATTAACACTTGTAAAAGCAGTTACACAGAACCTGGCATATAATAAATCTGCAAGTTAAAAGATTATTTCCTTATGAATGAATACAAAAACCAGTATTCACCTTCTATGAAAGAAAATGCTGATGCTAAATTAATCATGTCTATAGATTTGTAGAATTTTAAAACAAAAGATTACTTTCCTGAAACTGTCTCATTCTTTCATTTAAAAAACATCAGGGAAAGAATGATCTGTTTTTCATTTGCTATACAGCTATCTTACATCTTAAATCACAGATATTTTTCAAAATATATTTAAACTATTATCACAATGTAGAAGGAGTACCAATACATGAAAAATACAGAATTGCATTTGGGTAGCTTTTAGGTTTTTTTTTTTTTATTTCACAAATTTACAGAAGTGTTTTAACAATATAAGTTCCTTTTCCTCAGAGCTGGGTTTCAAAGACTTCAGTTTGACTGTGATCATTTTAGTTGAGAAGACATGAATTTGTTCACCATTTGTGTTGACCCTTGCTTCTATGCATTGCTTCTATCAGTCACTGTGAGGGATCATAGTGAATCATTTTCTTTAGAGATCTTGTTCCTTATCTCCTAAAGCCACAGGTCAATGCTAAGTGAACCAAGTGGAAAAGAAAACCTGCTCCCCATTGACTTTTCTAGTCTTACCCAGTACAATGCTTTCATTTATTATTTATTTTTTTAGAAATGGAGTTTCGCTGTCACCCAGGCTGGAGTGCTGTGGCAAGACCATAGCTCACTGCAGCCTCAATCTCCGAGGTTCAAGAAATCCTCCCACCTCAGTTTTCTGAGTAGCTGGTACTACAGGCACATGTCATCATGTCCAGCTAATTTTAAAATTTTTTGTAGAGAGGGAGTCTTGCTCTGTTGACCAGGTTTGTCTCAAACACCTGGCCTCAAGAAATCATCCCACCTCAGCCTCCCAAAGTGCTGGGATTACAGATGGGAACTGCTGTACCCAGCCCACTACAATTCTTAATAACATGTCTTCTTTATATAGTATGTTTGTAATAACTAATGTCATTTTGATATTATCAGAAGTTAATTTGAGGATTAAGGAACAAGCTAACTTGTGATTATCTGACACTCCATAGCATGGGGAAAATGATAAGCTCCAGATATATTTAAACCAGTTTTAGCTAAATTTATAGCTGAAATCAGGGACCATAATTTTCAGTAGCAGTGAATGGAGAATAGCTTGTGAAAGTCAGAAAATGTTTGACACTGGTGCTTTGAAAACACAAAGCACTGAAGCAGCTATCATATTTTGTTATAAAGATAAAGGAGAAGCTTAGAGAGTACTTTAAAGTCAGGTGCCTTGAAGACAAAGAGGGATGAAAGTCTCCTTCAGTTCACACTTACAATTATAGGTATGTTATCCTAATGTAATTGGGTCCTGATTCATTTGTTCATAAGATATTTTCTGGTGATATTCTGATTTTAACATTAAAAGATTTCTTGCTGTCTCCCATTGAATATAAACCTCAATGATAAGGTAATATACTTGATTTACAGATTTGTTATAAAAGATGTATAATAATTGAGTCTGTGTTCATCACAAGAGACTAAAGTTATTAAGTTTTTAGAGAAAATTGTTTATTCATTTACATTTATAAATATATATTTATCACAGGAAATTGACTTTGTTCACCAACAACGCAGTTCCAATATCCTCACTGATCTTGTTATATTTACACAAATCATGTTTTAAATAATTTAGGAGAATTATTTGAAAATAACTTTTTTACACAAGGCCTATGAAAGTGGAAATTAAATAAGTGACTTTAGCTGAATACCTATAATGTCCAACACAAAATCTGGAACTTCCACATAGGTATGGACCAGAGGCTTCCTGGGACGTGTTTGGACCCTTTATCATCATGGTCCTGCACCAGTGAAAGTCCTTCTTTTTTTCCAAAGATAAGACATGTGCATTCAAGAGATTAGATGCCAGCTCACTAGTCCATCCACATATAATTGCACATGATTCAGAATTATTTACTGTGCACGGTAAGTACTACAGACCAGCAGTAGTAGAAGAAGGTTGGTGCAAAAATAATTGTGGTTCTTTGCCATTGAAAGTAATGGCAAAAACTACAACTACTTTTGCACCAACCTAATAGTAGTAATATAGTAGTAGTAGTAGTAGTAGTAGTAGGTCACATTTATTGAGTGCTATCTATCTTCCAGGAACTGAGCTAAGTACTTTATATGTATTATCTCATTTAATCTGTACAACCCCCCCCCCACCATGAGGTGACTATGATAATTGGCCCTGTTTTACAGATGCAGACACCAAGGCACTTTGAGGTCACTTACCTAAGGCCACACACTTCATAGGTATGA
Source organism: Colobus angolensis palliatus (assembly GCF_000951035.1). Taxonomy (NCBI): domain Eukaryota; kingdom Metazoa; phylum Chordata; class Mammalia; order Primates; family Cercopithecidae; genus Colobus; species Colobus angolensis. Next base: position 1,246,604 of record NW_012115489.1, on the reverse strand, counting down.
ACCCAGTCAGTGAAGTTCCAGAGCCCACTCTCATAACCACAAAACCAGTCCACCTTAATACATTATTACAATTATGCATACTTAGTGTTTTCAAATATATATCTTAAAACGTTGTCACTTCTAAACAAGAACCTTGTAAACATAAAGCTGTTAGGCAACAACCTTCACTTGCCACTGTTTATAACAGCAAACAACATTTTAACCTGAAAAACCACACTCTAGCTTTTGCTCTTCTTATCTTGAAAGATCTTCAAATGACATCACTGTGGTTGAAGTGTATTATAAAAATGTGATCTATTTACTTGTACATGGATATCTGAAGCAAAAAATGACAGGACAAGTGCAGTGGTTCTTCAAAGATTCTTTTCTCTCCATCCCTTCATTCCTTTTGTTGTTGTTGTTGTTGTTAGCAAAAATGAGAATAGAACCCCTTACTGGAAAGGGACCCTTTTTCACTGTAAATATCAGAATTTAGACTTTTCAGGACACAGGCACAACTCTTCTTGATGGACCATCATACGAATGACTCCCACTGGTGGTAGTTTACTGGCCTCTAATTAGATTCCTTGGTGGAGTGACCAGGACGAGGTGTGGAGGATGTGAGGAGGAAGAGTTAAAGTAGATGACTCGGGTATATCTTAGAGAAACATTCTGGCAATGAACTAACTCACTAACTCACTCTCTGCTATGAGAATGCCAAGTGCTACTGGTATTGTGAAACTGGTTAACAGAAGACAGACACCCTCCGCTGGGCGGCTTTCAGCCAGAGGGGTACTGTGCACCAAGGAAGGTTTGGCAAATGTTCAGGCAGAGGTAGTTTTGGAGGTCAGTATGTCAGGATGCTCCTGGAATACAGGGGGTAGGGCCTGAAATGTTAGGTATTCTGCCACACTTGGGACAGTTATTTTCAAAGAGGAACTGTGCTGCTCCAAATGCCGATAGTACTTCAGTTAACATTGCTAATTGCTGACACTCCTTCAGAAATGAGGGGAATGTATAACTTAAAAGGAGTCCTCTAGCACTTTGGGAGGCCGAGGCAGGTGGATCACCTGAGGTCAGGAGTTCGAGACCAGCCTGGCCAACACAGTGAAGCCCCATCTCTATAAAAATACAAAAAATTAGCTGGGTGTGGTGGCAGGCACCTGTCATCCCAGCTACTCAGGAGGCTGAGGCAGAAGAATCGCGTGAACCCGGGAGGTGGAGGTTGCAGTGAGCCCAGATCATGCCACTGCACTCCAGCCTGGGCAAAAAAAAAAAAAAAAAAAGGCAGGGCAGGGAGTCCTACGGATGACAGCTTTCCTGGGAAGTCAGAGCACCTATTCGGAGAGGCTAACTCTTGAAGGCAGCCATCCGTTGGCTATTTTCTTTCCTCAAGCAAAATGTCAAATAGAATCTTCCCTGCAAGTTTATTGTATTTAATCACTCTGCTCAGAGTGAAGATATTTTCAAACCATCCTGACTTTGTGGGAGTCTTCTTCCCAGTATGAGAGGAAATAATTGCGGCATCATTTTTATGCTCCTACTTGTAATCAGCAATATAAAATAAGTCCTATTTTACATAATCCCAAAGAATTTTGCAAATTATTTTACCGGTTCAACATAAGAGAGCTATTCCCTGATAAGTGGAGCAGGGCATGTAAGCTAAAATGCAGTCTAGAGAGATGGGCCTATGGAACCCACGTTGTGCAGGATGATATTATGGCACAGTATCCCCAAGGAATGCTTGGGGATGAAGAAATATCATATCATGCCCTGCTCAGCAGCCTGTTCATTCTCTCTTGCTTTTCAAATGGAATCCACATTTTCCTGTGTGATATCTGGGTTCTTCGCAATCTGGCCTGATCTTACCAATTTAATGGGATCATTTTATACCTTTCCCAGGCTCTTCATGGGGTGGGGCTCTTGCAGTCCTTCTTCCATGCCTTCCCCAGACCTTGCCTTCACCCAGGACCCTGCTGCCTCCCTACCCCAACAGCAAAATCCATGTAGACTTCCCTTTCCCTCTCTCTACTTTCCCAAACCCTGGCCATCGTTCAAGACCCAGTTTATTCCTTCTTGGGCAGACTCCCTCCATGCTTCCAGCACAAAAATGTCATGTATTGAATTCCTATAATTTTGCACTTGGTTGGTTTAACTTACATCATTTTCTTGAGATTCCCGCATGTAAAAATTATCTTGCATAAAGGAGTTAATTTTTTTTAGAGCAGTGACCAAATTATGTACTCAATTTTCTCTCTCCTATGGAAGCTTATGCCATGGGTCTCAGTAGTAGGTGATCAATATTGAATAGTACCCCTAACAGCCATCATTTCTGTAGCCCTTCCCTTGTGTCAGATACCATGCCAAGTGCTTTACACGCACGACCTCACTTAATCCTCACCATCACCCTTTCAATATGAATGTCTCATCCCCATTTAACAGATGAGAAAGCCAGGATTAAGAGAAAGGTAAGGTCAGGGAGCTACTGAGGGGTAGACCTGAGATTCAGTCCCATGACCTGAGTCCAGAGCCTGTGTTCTTAAATGCTGTAATCGTATTTCATTACTGCATAGGCTTTGTGTCTAAACAGCTGCTAGCTTGTTAGAAATCAACTTCAGTTATACTAACACAGGCAGTAAAATTAATTTTAATATTAATTAATAATTTAATATTTTAAAGAATCAGCAATTTAGAACAAAAACATTTAGGCACACAGAAAGATATTTAAGTCTGAAGAGTTTCATTTGTGTGTATAGGAAGAAAACGGCAAAATGTAACTTGTTGTCATTGAGAAGTGAAGACACACAATCTACACTTTACCAAAGTGAAAGTGCTTTTATTTTCAACTCAGCAAACCCTTTGTAGTTCAATACACAACTCACAGGAGCCCAACAGGGAGACTTCATGTTCAACTGGTATCTAAGAGGGATGTAGTCCCACAGTATGAAAGGGAGTTGGTGTCAGCCTCTGCCCTCCTTAGCCCCTGCTGTTAAAGGCCCGGGACTCGCCTTAGCGGATGCACATTTAGCACGTGTGGTCCAGACCTGCTTGGTGGTTATGTGATTTCTGAGTTGCAGTTCTTCCTTTCTTCTGCTGGGTTTGTCCAGTTTCTCTGGGTTTGTCCTTAGTTTCCCCATCTTGCACACTGTTTTCCTGACGGAAGTGGTGCCCAACCTTTTGCACACACTATCATTTCCACTACAGAGATGATGTGTACCATGAGTAATTAGAGTACAATGAATATGTCAGCACTTGGCTGGAGATCATTGCCTTGGTTAGTTCTTTTTGGCAGGAGGAATCTTATTCTCCAAACTCTTCAATCACAGGCTAGGGTCACTACATGGCTACAGTGACAATCCTAACACTGTCACCCAGCCAGCTTTAACTATCACCTATCAACTGTGCCTAAGCTTGCTGCCCTTTGGATATTTCAGGCTGACCTTTCTGGCCTGGTATGATTACCAGCTTAGCTTCTCCAGATTTTGGCCTGGCCTGGCCTGGCAGAGTCCAGTTTCTTTCTCTTCCATGCCAGCTCACATTTAGAAACATTGTAGCATGTCCTGAACCGGAGCCCAACCACATTAGAGCACTTTGGGGTAATACTCACAGGAAACTTATAGTCTGAATAATTTGAAATCAGGTCTTGAATAAAAGGATGCTTCAAGAGAACAGCAACTTCAATTGGCTCCAGGTTCTTGGCACCTAGGTCTTGAAATGTTTTTATGAAGCCCTTTAAAGAAGAAGAATATGAAGTCAATCAACCTTACAATCCAGTAGCTGTTAAAAAATAGTTGTATTTACTAAAGAGATTCTGTATAATTTCTATACAATGATATATTTTGAGAACCGTTCCATAAAAATATGCTCAGAATTGAGGCCAACTTTTTACAAAATAATCTAACCAACCTCTGCATAAATGTTCTCTATCTTTAGGTGGCTGGCAAATCTGTTAGAGTCCTGTGCTTCACTTCCCCCTTTGAACACTTTGAGTAATGTTTCCATGGAAATCTTTTCATTGTTTGTATTTTCAGGGATTTCTTCATCCTTCTGTTCCCTTTCCCCCCTGTTGTCTTTTAATTTCCTTTCTTCTCTTGCAGCATTTTCCTCAGGTTCAGGAAATTCCTCAGCTGGACTTGCATCAGTTGAGGAGGTCTGCAAAGTTAAATGAAGAGAACATGAAGTCAACCTGAAGTTTTTTCCACCAATAGAGACTTTTAGAATATACCAATTTCATAATCACACACTTTTCATGAATGACAGAGCCTACCACAAACTAGCTAGCCAGTCTAGAAGACAATACGCTAGCTGTCTTGAAAATCACAATGTCAAAATTCAAGACCAGTTTTACTTGTAGTGTATAGAAGCTTGTATAGTGTGGAGTGTGTCCTACACATCTTCATACATTCTTGGGCTGACTACACTGCCAGGTACTTCTACACCTGTAATAGATATAGATATACACATGTATATAGATGTTAAACGAGATTTGCTTTTGAAATTGATTGCAATTGAGAGGCTAAGGCAAGTCAATTGCTCTAGCTTGACAGATTCTAAGAGCTTCAGAAACATTTCTTTGGACACTGGAGGATATCCCAACTAAACCCTCAGAAGGCAAAATGGAAAACAAATCCAGTATACAAAATCAGGTTGAGATTTTTACTGCTGCTCTTTGAAATTTGGCCAAAAGCCATGAACTCAGGCACTCATGAGTATGGTGAGGAGTAAATAGTTTTGATTTCTTATGTATCAAAAGCCTGAATGTATATATTCTTCTTATGTATCCTATCATTGACCCAGTAGTTACAGGACTAGGAATTGATCCTGAAGAAATATTCATTTGCACAAATACTTTTGTATATGGCTGTTCATTCAGTGTTACAGCAAAAATAGAAAACCTAAGATTCCAAAAAATTGGGGGAATGGTAATATGAACTCTATTTCTGCAATGGAATATTACACTGCCATGAAAAATGATGGTTTAGCAGAATTCTTAATGACACAAGAAAACACTCAGGATAGGATAAGTGCAAAAAGAAAGCAGAAAACAAAGTAATACATTCAGTAGGATGCTTTGCTTATATATCTATACTATTGATGAAAATGGAAAGCAAACACATTAAAGAGTTAACAGTGGTGACTTCTGGATAGCAGAATAGATAATTTGCTTTGTGCTTCTTACATTCTCTATAGTAAATTTGTGTGTATATGTGTGTGTATACATGTGTGTATGTATGTATGCTTCAATATTTGACAATTTGCCAAGAGAAAAAGCAGCATTTTGGCATTTTGGCTAGCCAGATGTCACAGAATATCTGAGATCTGATCTCCTTTATTCCAAAGAAAAAAAAAATGCTAATTTAGGAGGGTGCACAATGCTGTAAATATTTAATTCGGTAGAAGTATTAAGTCTATAGATTGTGCAAGCTCTTTCTAAATAGTCATGTAAATCTCTGTTATGGAAGAATTATGATGCAGCATAAAATTAAGCCTCCGGTAGTCACATGTCCTTATAAAAAATTTGGAGGGACAGTGGACAGTGTAATGAAGGCAGGTTACATTTGCTATAGCTCTATGTGGTCACTTTGCCTTAGTTGGGTCTCTATATCCATTGTTAAGGTGGGAATTTAAGCCTGAAAAAAGCTTGAAAAAAGAAAGAGAGAAAAAAAAAGAGAGGGAAAATTTTGGAATCAAAATTTTGGAATCAAAATCATACATATTTATATAATTTTCCTCCAGGCTTTTGTCCATATTAAACAATTGGAAATGCTACATGGCAGAAAAGTGAAATCAGCTTTAGTATTTCTACCCAGGAATCTTGGGGATGATTGCATTGGCTACCCATCAATAATTTTCCAGGGCAATGAAACAGTATAGTGAAATGAACATAGTTGTGATGTAAAACATCTTTCTGAGTGAGTCCAGGATGAATAAATTTCTATTCAGAGTGTAGCATAGGTTCTGTGTACCCAAGATAGAACATACCCAACATAGCTGTGGGCAAGCAAACGACTAGCTGCTTAGATGAGCAGATGATATCAGACTTAAGCAAAGAAGGAACCTGGCCTCTCTCTAACTCTTTCCATAATTAGGGAGAAGCTTACTTTCAAAAGGCCTGATGTAAGCCTAATGGAATAAATGATTCCAAAGTCCTGATGTAAGCATAATGGAATAAATGATTTTATAAAAAATTTAAGAGGTAGCAATGTAAACATCTGAAATGTCAGAGTGAGTAATCCTTAACTTATTAGTGTCAGAGGATGCTTTTTACATGTTTGCTATTTTTGCTCTCTAGGGGGTTGGTACAGAATAGGCCTAGTGGCTCAGTGGGAGGGGAAGGAAGGGAGAGAGACTGAGATCAAACTGAAGAAGTTGGCATGGTCCTGCAGGGAGGGAAATGTGTGCAAGAGGCGGTTTTTATCTCCAACAGAGTCTCTGAAAGCTGGTGATGTTGAATGTGGGTGCAGGAACAAAACCAGTGAGGCCAATTTGGAGAAAAGCCAGTACTTTTGAATGAGCAATTATCAGTGGTATCAAAGATCTACAGAAGTCACATTATTATCTAAGCAGGGGAACAGATTGTGGTGCTGTCAAGCACTATGTCACACTTGGCTAACCCTCAGGACTCCCAACAAATATGTCCACAGAGTGCTACCTGTGTGTCTTCCTGACCATGCATTTCTATCATTCAATCAGCTCAGTCCCACATCTCGGATGGCAGCACAGAAGTCTGTTCTTGGACTAATGTGGGCAAAGCCTCAAAGAGCAGAAGGGCATAGAAATGTATATGTTTTCTACCCCAGGGCCTCAAACGCTCCTTGCCAAGATGTTTTTACAAGACTTTTGCAATGTGAGAGATTCAAGCTCACAGTTTATTAACCCCATGCCACACAGGTGGCAGAACGAACCATTTTCCCAAATGTCATTTATTTAAAGATCCACCTAGATTAGTGCATTACTGATGAATGCCTTGCTCTTAAATTTCTTTTAAATTACCCAAGAAGCTGTGGCTTTAAATAGAAGGCCTGAGCTGCATTGAATAAAATCAGCATGAATAGCAGAAATAGAGTAAAGAAGAATGAAATGCTGGGGAGATTTCCAGTTGTTTGTGTGGAAAGCAAAAGCAGAGATCTGATTGAATGGCTTGGGAGTGAATATGCATCTGCTGGAGGTGTTATTTCTGAGCATTATGGCTTCCTGGGACAGGGTTGCCCAGGAAACTGGAACACAGTGGAAATGGCACAGAAATGCAGTGCCACAGTTGGAGACAGCAGGATGAGGAGTGAGTGAGAATGAGGGAGGTGGGTGGCTCCTGTGTTCCAAATGCCCCTAGGGTTCACTCCAAGTCAGGGACAGGCCTGTGTGTGTGAGAGAGCCCTGTGCTCCATCCTGGCTCCACCTCCCACCCACTAGCTTAATCTCTGCAGTGCAGTGTTCTTGGTTCAATTCCTCCATGGCGTCTTTGGATTTAAAAGCTCTTGAGAACAGCACTCAAGGAGAGCTGCTTCCTGGGTGGGAACACTAGCATACAGTGAATGCAGCACTCAGGGATGGAAGGCATTAAGCGTCTTCCTGTGCTAGCTAGCCTGGCTGCCAGCCTCAGAGACAACTGTCTGTTGCTATGGCAACAGCTCTAGTACAGGCTTCCTTTTTCCTGGCCTTTCATGCTCATTGCAGCCTCCTGGAGTCTGCTGTTGCCTCTGCCTGCCTGGAATGTCTGCTTTCCTCCTCTCTACCATGGAGACTAGACTAAAGTCCATTCATTTCACTGTCCCTCTCTTCCTTCTCCCCTTCTTTCCTGGCCATGTTCACAAATACTAATCAAGCACTGGCTATGTGGCAGCACTTCAGAGGACATGAAGATGGGTAACAAGGTGTCCCAAACTCAAGGCAGGAACCATTTGGCAGTAGAAATAAATAGATAAATGGTACCCTGCCTGAAGGCCTAGGTCTCCTTATTTCCCTCCTTTTCCCGCTATAGTCTCTCCTCAACACAGAGAGATCCTGACTTAGTGAAGCCGGGTGACTGCACTCTTCCAATGACTTCTCATCCTATACAGAGTTAAAACTAACATCCCTGCAGTGGCCCTCAGGGTCCTCTCCCTCTCACTTCCCTTCCCTATTACTCTCCTCCAGCCTGGTCCTCTCCAGTTCTGCTGGCTAGCCCCAGTTCTTGGAACACAACAGTCATGGCCGCACTGAGGGGCTTTTGCACTCACTGTTGTCCTCACTTCAAGTGCTCGTGCCCCAGAGACCTGCAAGGCTCTCTCCCTCACCTTCTCCAGGCCTCTGTTTATATGTCTCTTCACAGAGAGGCGTTCTCTGGCCACCCTACTGAACATTGCAACCCCTATTCCCATGCCTGTATTTTCCCCCTGCATTCTTTTCTTTTTCCATAGAATTTATCACCATTTGATGTAGTCTCTATTTTGCTTATTTGTTTATTGCCTGTCTTCCTCCTGCCTGGAATAATTTTTGTTCACTGCCATACCCCCAAATCAAGATTAGTCCCCAGCACAGGCAGGTGCTCAATAAATGTTTGTGGAAGCAGTGAATGTGTGTGTGTGAGGGTGCTCCGCCCTGCCAGGGAAGTTCTGGTTATAACCTGGGCCTTGCTGCGAGAGTGCTCAGTGTTGTCAGGAGACGCTTCGTGAAAGATGTGGCATTGCTGTAGGCCTTGAATAATGGGGAGGCCTCAGATCCTTTGAGACCAGGTGAAGGGTACGCCAGGTGGAGAGCGTAACAAGAGTAAAGAAGAGAGGCAGGAAAGGAGAGAACATCCACACCTCTTCTGGCTGGCAAGCCCTCATGTTAATCTGCCTTTTATTCTATGCTCCCTCCCTGTTTGGGGCATCATTCATTCTTTTCTGTATGAAGGAGGCCAATTAGAGTCCCTTCAGGAGAACAAGTTTGGCTTCTTTTGTGTTCCTCACGGGGCCATGCAAAAAGCATAGTTTACAAAGTGAATGAACTAATTAATTGATCAATTAATTAATGCAATGTTTACTGAGCTCTGTACCAGGCCTTGCCTCAAGTTTAGGGATGTAGGACAAAACAGATGCCTCCTGCCCACCAAACTCCCGGTCCACAGGATGCTTCGAGTCTAGAGAGAAGCAGATCTCAAGGAAGTCATTGCCAGGTGAGGAGTATCTCATAGGGGAAGCAGGGTGCACCATGGGAACATATAGCTGTGGGTCTGACATCATTTGAGGTGAGGGAAGACAGACATTAATGAGACCTCACAGCATGCTGTGATCTTGGCTTAGATCACAGATTCAGAGTTAGTTTAGGGAACTCCCATCTACAGGGAGATACAGAAACATTCCTGGGAAAGTGGCAAATTCAGTGCCCGTGAATGCACATCATATTTAACCCCTCACTTATTTGGGAAACTTATTTTATTTTATTTTATTTTGAGATGGAGTCTTACTCTGTCACCCAGGCTGGAGAGCAGTGGTGCGATCTTGGCTCACTGTAACCTCTGCCTCCCAGGTTCAAATAATTCTCCAGTCTCAGTCTCTCGAGTAGCTGGGACTACAGGCACACACCACCACAGCCAAGTAATGTTGTATTTTTGGTAGAGACGGGGTTTCACCATATTGGTCAGGCTGGTCTCGAACTCCTGACCTCAGGTGATCCACCTGCCTTGGCCTCCCAAAGTGCTGAGATTACAGGTGGGAGCCACTACACCCAGCCCCTTATTTGGGAGACTTTTAAGCTGGGGTTCTACTGTCAAAGAAGGCAGCATTCTTGAATGGAAATACATACTCCTGGCTGAACTTTCTGCCACTGTGTGTTGAACCAGTATTTACAGCACACTGGTTTGAAGAGTTGTTAGCTCACTAGATATGTATCTGGCCTCACTCTGGCTCTGGTGGAATGGGAAGGAAATCTTTCTGTCCACATGCTCAGGGCCAAACTTTAAGGTGGCATTTAAGAGTTTCTCTCTTCCCTCCCATGAATGCAGTTACAGGAACCTCCCATTCCTTTCAGACTACTTCTACTTCATATTTTCACAAGTATGTGTGAAAAAGACAGAAGTTTGTGTCTGGAACATCTGAGGAGTCTGGACTGGGTGGAAATCTTTTCCCCTTTGTTTCTACAAAGCAAAAATAGAAACAAGCATCTCATCAGATGGAGCCACTGCTCTGGTTCCCAAAGAACAGAACCAAAAGACATGTCAAGAACAAACGGGCACCTAGGAAGCACATTACCTAGCACCCTGCTGGAGACTATACCATCCCAAAAGCCAGGGAATGCCAATGCCTTAGAGATCTCAAGGGGAAGGTGAGGTGGCATCTTAATTGGATATTAAGCTTCTTTGTCCTTGGACACAGGTGATATGAAATGCAGGTTTCCAGTGGCCAGGCTTTGGCCTGAAACACTACCAAGCCACATATATGTGGCGTGCATATAGACCTGAACTTGTTTCATCTATCGTTTCTACACAGAATCCCAAATGGATTGGGTTGATACCCATTTCTGTTTCATTTATCAGGATCAGCACTCATGCCACATAAAGGCCATCCTTTACAGAGTAAAGTTTGATTCCACCAAGACACTTTGAACAAATTTTGATTTTACTACAAAAATGGTCGATGGCAATTGGGTAACCAGGTCTTAATCCAATTGAGTAAGGCTTTGTTGAAGACCTAGTATGTGTAAAGCATCATATTACACACCTAGGAAAATATGGAGATGAAAAGAACAGAGTCCTTGTTGTCAGTTTAGGGTCTTCAGGCATCCCCTCCAGACTCTATAGTTAGTCTATTTCTGGAATGCAATTACCTTTTCTGCATTTGGAATGGAAGCTTTGACTTGTTGGAAGACATGAGTCCCAACAGCCACACTGAGGGCCCTGTAGACTCCTTCCACGGTGTCTGGGTGGCAAGCAAAGTAAAGCAGCATCTGTGTGTAGTCAAGTTGGGGTGGATCCTTCTCACAGTCAGCAAATAGCCTAAAGAAAAACTGCACAGAAAAAGAATTCCAAAGATAAAATGGGTGCATTCTCATAGTCAATAGTTAGTCATGGCAATGGAGAATCCCCCCAGGAGCTTTGGAATAAGGTTACCTTCTGAAGGTTGAATTAGTAAAGCTAACATAAAATGAATGGTACAAACTGAATAATGTTAAGAAGAAAAGCAGTAAAAGTAAGGCCCTGAAATATTGTAAAAGAAATGTTGTGCTAATTAATGCTACTAACATATTTAGGAAATAATGTACTAATTAAGGGTAGTGGGGTCTGCACGTTAAATAGGAAAAGAGAGCCACAAGCCCAAGGACCCATCTATCTGTCCTCAGCATTCTCCGGACAAACTAGGCCCTGGCCCTAAATATGAGGCTTCTGGTCCATTGGTCTCTGTAGGGAGTGAAAGGAGGGAAAGAAAATGATGCCTAAAGCCACTGGGATTCTAGCTATTAAAAAGTCTTCAAACTGGTTCACCTCTTCTGGACTTCATACTCAAGCTACTGACCCTAGTTGGCTTCACTTCCAGGCAGAGAGTGTACTAAACACCAAATATCAAATCAGCAATTTTCTCACTCTGAATGCCCAAGCTGACATTGATACAGTGTCTTGTGCATTTGACAGCATGAAGAGTTAGTGCTTGGGAGTCAAATATCCTCTGGGGCCCTCCAAAGCAGAGGTCTAAACCCTGGAACACATAGGCCACACCTAGGCACATAAGGAGCCCTGTCTGGGGAGACTGCTACCTTCCAGCTCTTCACAAATGTACATTTATGACCTGGAGAACGTTTTCAAAATGTGAATTCTGATTAAGTATATGGTGCTGGGCCATCTAAGGTTCTGCACATCTAGCAAGTTTCCAGGTACTTCTAATATTGCTGGTTCTGGCCCATACTTTGAGAAGCAAGTTCCTAGAGTCAGAGGGTATTTCCACCAGGTTATTTGTTACCAAAAACCCTTACAACTATGAATAGTTTTAACTAGGCATAAATGAAGTTAACAGGTGGAAAAATAATTTCTGATATTTGGAAAATCCCACAAAAATTTAAATAATGTCTCAAAGAAATGAGAGAGGCCAGGCATGGTGGCTCATGTCTGTAATCCCAGCACTTTGGGAGAACGAGGCAGGCAGATCACTTGAAGCCAGGAGTTGGAGACCACTCTGGCCAACAAAGCAAAACCCCATCTCTACAAAAAGTACAAAAATTAGCCAGGTGTGGTGGTGGGTGCCTGTAATCCCAGCTACTCGGGAGGCTGAGGCAGGAGAATTGCTTCAACCTGGGAGGCAGAGGTTGCAGTGAGCTGAGATCTTGCCACTGCACTCCAGCCTGAAAAAAAAGAAGAAGATAAAAGAATAAATAAAATAAGTAAACTATGTGGTGATTATGAAAACACAGAAAAAAGAGCAGGTCAAGGAAAGGGGAATTGAGAGTGAAGAGTGGGGAGGGGCAAGACAGCAAGATTGAGGTGAAGTTTGACCAATGACGTGGAAGAGGGCAGGGAGTTAGCTGGGGAAGACATCCAGGGGAAGAGCATGACAGACAAAGGGGCTGCTGAGGCTGAACTCCTAAGGTCGGGGCAGGCCTTGCATGTTTGATCAACAATGAGCAGGTCCAGTGTGGCTGAGCCAGAATGGGCAAAGGGATCATGGCAGGAGGTGAAATGAAAGAGGCAGCAGGATCAGAACACACAAGGCCTGGTGGGACATGGAAGGATTTGGGCCTTTCCTCTGAGTAAAATACAGAGTCACGGAAGTTTTGAGCAGGGACTGCTGTGATTTGATCTGCAAACTGGGTGAAGACAAAGCATAATCAGGGAGACCTATCATGAGGCCATTGCAGCCATCTAGGTGAGGCTGACTGTGGCTTGTTCTAGGTGATAGCAATACAGCTGGGAAGAAGTGGTCTCATTCAGCATTTACGCGTTTTGAAGGTAGAACTATCAGGATTTCCTAAGGTATTGGATGTGGAGTTTGAGAGAAGAGAGGAACTGGGATGACTCCTGGGTTTTTGACCCGAGCAACTGGAAGGATAGGTTGCCATTGACTGAAATGGCAAGAGGTTACGGAGGACCTGGAGGCGCAGATGTGTGCAAGTTTCCGCAGTGAGTCCTGGCAGCACTAGGAGCAGAGCCAGGGCTTCTGGCCTCCAGGATTCCTAATGTGTCCATTTCTCTCCAATTTGGTATTTCTTATTCTAATTACAGCCAAACAAACAAACAAACATCTTTTGTTGTTTGACGTTTTATCTTTGCCCGCCTTTCTTTAGAAGGTTAACCATTAACCACTGTTTAACCATGTATAGTTAACCTGTTTAGCTTGTTGACTAACACTTACCTAGGACTTATTATGTGCCACTCACTGTTCTAAGAGTACCGCACACACGAACTCCCTCTGCACAACAGCCCCACCAGAGAGGGATAAGAAAGCAAGGCGCAGAGAGATTGGGTCATGCCGTGGATACCTCACAGCTTATAAACAGTGAAATCTGTGCTTCTATCCCAGGGTAAGAACACTGAGATTTATGTAACTTCTGAGCATTGAGTATCACAGACACCCATGGGGAGTATGGAAAACACCACTCCTTTCACCTTTTCTGCCATACAGACATCATACACATCCCTGTCAGCTATCTTTTGTTCCATAACACCACTTTTTGCTCAGTCTCCACAGTCCTGCCTCTGCTGCTGACTTTGTTCCTTTCCTCCCTGTAATCTTCCAGCAGCAGGTGGGAGCCACCTGCTCCAAAAGTACTAAAAGGTCCTTTTCTGTTTCACTGCCAGGTGAGCAGCTCAGATTCTGCCTTTGATTGACATTTCTAAAAACTTCTGGCTGACAATGAAAGTACTTTGCACTTGGCATAATATTCAAACTGCCAGTTGCTTCCAACTAATAAAGAACCTGTTTATGTTGATGGCAGATTTGTTCACAAAAGCATATACAGACCATTCCAAAACTCTCCAGGATAATTGGTTTTCAGTCCTCCAGTTTCACATTAAAAATAACAACACACAAAATACTGCCCCTGCAACTGCCAACCTTATATCTTGGGCTTTTTTGGTAACTCTCTGACCCTTTATCTTACCTGCTCTCCTGCTAGCATCTAGCAGAAGTGCTCAAAAAATATGCATCCAATTGAAGGAAATTACTCCATTTATGGCTACAACTGGAGTGTTGCTCAATTTTGTACTGCAATTTGTAACTAATGGCTGGCTAGATATTGAACAATCCATATATTATACAGAGTTCACTGTGATGTCTAAATCTACCATTCAGTTTTTTTCATGTCTTACTGAGGATAGAGTGGCATTGAGATTTTTAAGGTCTGGCTTTTCATTGTGGCCTCAGAAATACAGGCTCATAAAATGCTATTATTGAGGATAATAATAATATTGAGAGCAGCAAGCTCTGATGGGCCATGGGCAACGCTATAGGCAAACCCTTGCTATATTAGTCAAAATCAAAGAGAAATGGACATAGGTAAAATGACAAATTTTATCCTAAGCTTTTAGAATTGGAAGGAAACTCAGAGACAAATGTGTTAAAAACTTAGCTTATTTGACAGATGAGGAAGGTGAATTCTGAGAGGCCATGGAATTGTCCAGGTTCACAGAGAATTAACAGTAAGGCTCTGATATTGTGGCCGCTGCCTCCTCCCCCGAGCTTCTCTACACTGACTCCTTAATGAGCACTAAGGTCTGTACTTTGGAAAGACAGCAGAGGAACTGAGGGGCAGGGGCGCAGTCCAAAGCAAGTTACACAAGTGGAAGAAAACACAAAGGAAATGGTTAGTGCTTTAATTCCACATTTTTTGAAGATCTCAGTAATTACCTCTATAAGATGCTCCTGCCTATTAAATGGCAGGGGTTCAAGAGGATTTTCTGGAATTTTTATATCTTCATCTCCTGTAAACCACAGACCAGCCTACATAAAAACAAAACAAAACAAAACAAAAAACAAAAACAAAACAAAAAAACAACAAAAATGATTAAAGTATGTGTTATGCTGAGATGTTCCTCTAAAAGCCACAGAGACTGAGCCAATCTTGTCTCTAGAGCAGTTATCTCCCAAGTAGGATGCAGAAACCACAGGGGTGCAGGAGAAAATACTAGAACTCCCATTTACATTTCTTTTTATCTCATTCTTACGTAATTTTTACTTTTACATCTTTGATAATGTTCATAATGTATTATGTGCTGTTGTATATGTATCTACTTTATAAACAAGTACCCATAGATTAGGAGTGCTGGCTACTTTTTTTTTTTTTTTTTTTTTTTTTTTTTTTTGAGAGGGAGTCTCGTTCTGTCGCCCAGGCTGAAGTGCAGTGGCCCGATCTCGGCTCACTGCAAGCTCCGCCTCCCAGGTTCACGCCATTCTCCTGCCTCAGCCTCTCCAGTAGCTGGGACTACAGGCGCCCGCCACCACGCCCGGCTAATTTTTTATACTTTTAGTAGAGACGGGGTTTCACCATGTTAGCCAGGATAGTCTCGATCTTCTGACCTCGTGATCCACCCGCCTTGGCCTCCCAAAGTTCTGGGATTACAGGCGTGAGCCACTGTGCCCGGTCAATGCTGACTATTTTTAATGATTGGAGCATGTGATGAGGCTTGGAGGCTGCTACCCTGTATTAATCTTGCATTAGTCATATTTTGGAGGAGTCTATGCCCCCATTAAAAATAGCTCACATTCCTTATGTACTGTTCATGTCCTATCTGTTTGTGGAGACTTGCATGGTGCTGGTATACATTGCTGGTTTTAGAAAACTCTTTGTTAAGTAACTGAATAACTGACTCAAGATCTCGGTGACCTCTTGTTCATGACGTCCGTCTGTCTCAGTTTATAACTGACAACAATTAGAACTTCATTTCCGCAATGCAAGCATACTATTTTACTGTCCTAATGGGACGTTTTCGACAAATCTTGTAAAACTTTGACCTAAAGTTATTTTGATTTTTCCACTGAAACGACGTTGTGGGGGAGGGGTAGTGAGCTGGCAAGTGCTGATAATCTGTGAAAGGCATGCAGGCTGGTCAAGTGGGCCTTTCCAAATAGGGGTTTCAGAGGAGGGGGACCTGAGGGCAGAAAGGGAGAGGTCAGAGCTCAGAAAACAACCGTTCCCAAAACACAGGCAGTGTTCAAAGAAGTATTGCTCTTATTTCTCTTAAAAGCAGCATCCAGCTTTCTCTAAGAAACTCACACCTTTGGTAAAATAGTTTCCTGGTTTTAGCTCAGCACTTTGGTGAAAATTGCCAGCACCCTTTGTTCTTCTCATGTTTGTGCAAAAGAATATTCAAACTGATATCCTACGTTGATTGCCACATACAATAAATAGCAAAGGTCAATAATTTCATGAGTGCACACTTTTAAAAATCTTAAGACAGCTATGGAAACAAAGTACGTTTTGCTCTGCTGCTTCTGTTTTCAAACAAAACCACCTCAACAAATTGTAAATCTACTTGGAAAATAAATGTAGCAGAACTCAAATAACCGAACACCTGTCTTGATCAGCCCTGAAAGAGCCTTGTCATAGTTTGTGTTTTTCCTTGTGGCTCAACTCTATGAGCCTGGAAACCTGAGAGCTCTCACAAAAAAAAGGAGGCCATGAATTAAGGAAGAAAAGGGAAGCAGGAATGTATGTGACTGGTGAAATACATGTGAGATGCAGGCACCTGGAGAATATTACTCTGTTTCAAAGTTAGCTCCTTCTGAACGTTTCTCTCTTCCATGTCTACCAGCAATGTGAAATGGTGAGCAATATAATGACATTAATAAAGATCAAGTAAGTAATTCAGGCCCCTCTCTGTTACGAAATTTTGCTTTTACTCTTTTCTTAGTCAAACTTCTCAAAAATCAGTTGACTTTTCTTGTTTTCACTTCCTGTAGACTCATTCATTTCCTCAACCCTCTGCCATCTAACTTCTGTAATTATTATTCCACCAAAATTTCTCTAGCACAAGTTACCAGTTACATCCCACCTGCCACGTCCAATGACCAAGTATTACATACCCTACTGGGTTATCCATCACTTTCCTTGAGTGATCTCATACATTCATAAATTCAATAACCATTTACATGATATTGACTCGTGATCCCTTCTGTATGGGCCATATTAGACTGCACATTTCTCTCTTCATTTCCCACAGATATTTCAAACTCAACTTCTCAGAAATAATCTCAACATTCATCACCCTCTCACCCCAAAGAGAAAAAACTTGCTCCTTTCCCTGTGTGTGTGTGTGTGTTTTTTTTTTTTACATCACTGTTGTTTCTACTCTGGGAGCTTAGAGTGTTGGACATTGGGCTTATTAAAAGCTTTGCAGATGATTCTAATGTACAGCCAAGGATAAGAACCACTGGTTAGGAACTCAAGAGAAGAACAAAAAAGTTTATGTAACTGCTTTCAGAACCCTTTGTTCTCCTGGAAGTTCTGACTTTTTCAGATCTTTTCCCTGGGGATGCAAGTCAGGCTTCTGCCTGGGGCTTTGACACTGCCTGTGCTGCCTCTGGTGACTAGATAAGGGCAGCTGAGAAGCAACGCACTGGCCTGAGACCTGGCAATGTAACGTCAGTGAGTAATTCACTTCTTAGGTCACGAGTGTTCTGGTGTTATCAATGCCATCAGGTGCTGGTAACAACCTGCATATACTGCTCGAAAGTGATGGTGCCCAACTGCGCCTTATCCACAGCCTTGAATTTCTGAAGGGTCTCAAGGAGCTCCTCCTCCAAGGGAATGGGCCAAGGCATTGAGGTTACTAACAGGAACTTCCGCCAGTCCACAAACTCAGAGTTGACTGTTAATAAAGCTGTTAATTCCTGTAACTAGAAGAAAACAGGAAATGTCTTTGGAATATATACATGAATCTATATTGATGCTCTACTTGCTCATATTTTCACAGTGAGAGTATCCCATGAAAGAAGTAGGACTTTTCACTGGCACATAGAATCAGTTCTGTCTTTTTGTTTCCTTTATTCTACCAACCAGTCCACACCAGACAGCCCCTAGAAAGTGTTTCATTTTTTTCTTCCTTGACATTTGTGACTTTTGCTTACCATCATACCATCAAACACATCACTCCAGTTAACTTTGTACCTTTCCAGCAGAGGAGAGACAAAAATTATAGCTGTGCCTATGCAAGGGCTCTGTGGCCCATGGGGGAATGCTCTTTAAGCATTCTGTTTTCTGAACATTCTTAAGGAAAAGGTTATGATGAAAAGCAAGAACAACCAGAATTATCTACTATTACTAGTTAGGATCATTCCATCTGGTAGTTATAGATAGAAACTCACTGGTTGAACATCACGGTCTCTATAATATTTCACTGACGGATCATCACTTATTTTTCAAATATTGAGCATTTGTATACTATATGTTTTAATTGGAAGTTCATTCATTTTTCATTCACTCATGTTTCATTGATTGCATATTAAATGTCAGACCCTATGCAAGTACTCGTTATTTTAGAACTATTGATGCATTAATCAAATAAGAATGCTTAAAGCTTTAAAACTCAAACAACATAGAAGCTTACTTCAGGTTGGGTAAGGTGCATCCAACTACTAGGAAAGTTGTTTGTGCCAAGGTTCAGGGTCACCAAATCGATCAGAATGTCAGTAAATGCTTTATTTCCTATTATGCCTATAATACAATGAAAAATATTTTGTCACTTGGTTTAGGTGATGGTTTTTATCTTCTTTTGCTAAAATGGAAGTAATGAGTATTTGAAAAATCTCTTTATTCATATTACATAAAATGGTAAGTTTTAAAGAAACAGAAGACATTTTGGAAATATAAAAATAATAATTTCCTGATGCTCTCTCATTATTGTTTCTCAACTAAGTCAAAATGTCTTTTTTGGCTTAGTAATAATTAAATCCAGATTGGGTAAGATTATAAAACTGTATACTTTTTAGTTTGGAGTGTTCTTTGACCTTTCACTCAGAATAGGCTGAATTTTTCAAAAAACATATAATTTTAAGGTTTCTTACATGCAGTAGGGCACAAGAGTAAAATATTTTGGCAAATATTGAATAAAAGTGTTCCAAATGCATGCAGATCACCACTACAATCAAGGTAATACATTTATCCTCATCTTGCCCTTTGGATCAGACCATATTGACTTTTGTAAATGTAGAGAAATTTGAATTGTTAAATTACTGGATTGAAAGTGCTAATTTAGTCACCTAATTGGCTCAGTAGTCCTAAGTGTTTCATGAAAGACCACTAACCTTTTAAATTATTTGCTCTTATGAACTAACCTACTTAACTCAATCTAAAAGAGATTTCTACCTTGTTTTTCACTTCAAATTGCATGCACATGCATTAAGAAAGAAGCAAGAAAACAAAATAAATGAATCTACTTAAAACAAAATATCTGGCTAACCAACACAAAGAGGTAACTTCTAGAACAAGGAGAGACTCCTAATGTGTATCCAGGGATCTTTCAGGTCCAGAGTACATAGCTATTCTTTGTTTTGGGAATAAAAAGAATGAAACATAAACATGCTATCCCAAGGTTTTCTTTTTTCTTTTTTAGCATTTCTAAAAGTCCACATGAACTTTAAGCATTTCCTCTAACCTCCGGGGAAATGCAATAATCCTTCTAAAATCTCAGTGCTTCAAACCAAACACACAATTTTGAGATCTGGAAGGTAATTTTCTGGGTAGCAAGAATGAAACCTTTCTTCTTTGATATAATTGGACATTCAGCAGGCTGTTCAGAAATACATTCTGTATCCTTTTTCATTAAACCTGAGTATCCAGTTTTATAGACATGAGAACATTTTCCCAGATAGCAGAATTTTTAGTGATTTGAGGTTTATAAGATCCTATGCTGGTTTTTAGATAAGTCAGACATAAATCAGTCATATTCTTCAAGCTACAGCCGTAAATAAAATCTACTGAAACCATGAAGAGGCTCAGAGTATTTTAAAAATCTGGTAAGCTGCAATTCATTTCTGCAATTTCAAATGGATATGGTGTAAAACAAAGTGTAATAAGACAGTACCTTCAGTTTACATAAGAATTGTTTACCTGAGGATTTAGCATGAAACGTGAAAACTGTTTTAATATTTGCCTTTGTTACTTACATGGCCAAAGCATGTAGTGATATAGTTGCAATAAAATAATTACATAAACTTACAAATTTTGTTCACAGATGAAAAGAGAAGCTCTCTTTCAGTTTGGCTCTAAGTTAATTACCTAATGCAACTATCACTTAGAATTATCGAGGAAAAATAATGAATTGTATGCCAAGCCTAAGGGAACTCAGACTGTAATCATAGTCTGGTCACCCTTACGGATAACTCTCAAAAAAAAACATCAAAATAACACCATTGTGTAGAAGCACACAGCTCCACCAAAATAGTGTGAAAGAACACATGAATACATAAGGGAAGTTAGAAAGCTATAGAAGAAACAGTCTTGGGCTTTTTACTCTATATGTTTGGAAGAAGCCAAATGCCTTTTGTTTGAGGTGAAGACAAGTTACTGTTTTACTTTTAAATTTCAGGTTTCTGGAAAACATTTATTTATTTATTTTTACTATGCAAAAGAGCTACATTGCTATGCAACAACAATGTCAACATTTGCATACTGCTAATCACTTTCATAATGGCTTTCTGAGTTTGATGAACAATCTGAATTAGGTCTTGTGTCACCAGTTGAAGACAGTGTTCTTGTATTCATGGATAGCTTTCCTAGGGTCAAAATTATTAATGTCTGGAGAATTCAACTGAATAATTAGAACATCCGTCATAATTTCAGCCTTGATTTTTGCATGCATGTGTGACTTGGTCCATTTCATCTGACTAAAGCCACGTTCTGCTTCAGCTGAACTTGCAGGAAGGGTCAACACTAGGTCGACCAGTGTCAGGATATTTGGATACTTGTGTAAGTAAATGGAATTCACAAAATCCCAGGTCAATTTTCGAATGTTCGGAAATCTAGGAGGGAGGAGAAGAAATGTAAAAGGTTAAGACTCCCAAGTTTTATCCAAACATTTATAAATATCAGCCACTTTCCTCAGCTTGCTTTCTTGCTTACCTGGCATAAATCTCTAATTTCAACATGCTCCATTCAGCATCCACTTCACTAAGTTTCACATTGGCAGCTTCTAATACTGGTTCATAATGTGCAGTCAGGATGGATATCTCTTTTTCTCCAAATTCTATAATCAAGATACCAAAAATGGTCACATATATAAAAGAAACTCACACAGACCATCAGAGAATAATAGGTTCAAAGTCAGCACATATAGATTACCTTGATTTATCTTTGTGGGCCATAATTTAAAACTTCGAATCACGGTAGCCCTCACCACATTTTGGCTGGCATCTCTGAAACAGCCTTGAAGCCTCTTGATGTGTTAAAACAATGTTTCTCACAGCAGAAATGTTTTCTTTCCCTCGGAGGTAGTTACCATGAAAGTGTGTGACTGAATCCATCATGCGTTCTTTTGGGCCTAGTCTGGGGAGAAAAAAATCACCCAAATAACAACTAACAAATTAAATGAAGAAACATATGGCAGATAATTTCACAAGTCAAACTGTCTAGTTTGACAGACCTCAGATCATCCCAACCTCTCACCTTGTTTGATACATTTGGAGCATTTCCAGCATTGACTCTAAAGTAGCAAATATGTCAGCAGTTGAGGAATTTCTATTCTTACTGACACCAGACAGAATGCTAAGGACATTAATGACATCAAGAAGTGGGCAAATTTAACAATGTCAGCTTGGAGAAGGGACTCCAGAAGTTCTTTGGATTTCTTTTGACTGGTGTCACTTTTGTCTTCGCCTGCCTGTAACACAGGTTGGGAACAACATGGTGGTTATCTTTCCCAAAATTATTATTCCAAGGATCTCAAGAAAAGTATTTTCTGTGATTCTGAAAAAGTAAAATAATATGGCATTTCAAAATTACTTACTGAGTGCAATTGCTGAACAATTGCAGGATATCCCTTGAGAAAGTTCTGGAGGGCTGCCTGTAATCCATGAAGTCACTTCCTGTCTCCTATTTGAGAAGGCATCACAGGTCGAAGGTGAAGGCCTTTGAAAGCAGTTCTCAGAGCACTCTTATGAAGAGGAGAATTGTGATAAAAGTGATAAGTGCTGTGAAGGAGATCTTTGACATCATTGTACAGAGGAATGTTCTGGAACACCACTTTGTAAGATAGTTCAAGGTGATGTGCAAAGCAATATACAGTCTGTACACATGGTTGTATTTCTCTTAATAGCAGGGCCACCTCATTGTTCTCTCCCTCTATGCCATGGGTACCATCACTTCCAAAACCAACCAGCTTCTTTACCCAGTCTTGGCTCGACAGTCTAAGTTGAAGATTTATCTCTAGAGTTTTCTCAGTGGCATTTTTTATTGCCAGAGGATCACTTCTTTCTACTGTCTGTACCCCAACAAATTGACAGTGCACTTTTCCTGCATGTGCAAACTGCACATAAACAAGTTCGACTTCTTTGATTAAACTGTCTGTAATTCCATCACTGATGACAGAAAAATTTACTTTTTTCTAGTTTCTCTCTTAGATTTTTTCGTTCTACTTCAGCAATAAAGTATGTAAACATTCTTGCTGATTTTTTAGTTCTGAATACTGGGCCAATATCAACACCTTTCATATCATCCAATTTGCACATCCAAATAAAATCTTTGAGGGTACATCCGGTCTTGGCAATAGCATGGCATGATCTGAATAAGTTCTCTACTCTCCCGAGGGTTACTTTGCTCATGGTCCTCATCATTAGTTTGGTGGTGGCTCTGTTCACTGGAGAGCTACTTGTTGCTTCCATTAATGAAGCCTTGGCATGAGCCTCGCTGAGTTGATGTGCATTGAGAAATTCAGTCCTAAAGTTGTCAGTACCATAAAAGAAATTCACTTGACTTCCCCCTGACTTCACTCCATGCTTACGACACAGGGCACAGAACATAAGATTTAATAGCTCATCATATATAAGCCATGAATATTTTTTAAGCCAAATTTTCAAAAATTGATGGCTTCTCTTTGGAAAGTAATGGTCAAGCTTCTGTGGCCTTTTCTGCTTTTCTGTGACTCTATTCACATCATCCGAAGGATTCCTGCCTTTAAAATAACTCCACGTTGTTATTTTAAGTAATCACAATTTCTACCCTCAGTTTTGCTTAATCTGTGACCCCCATATTTGCTCACTATTTTTGGAAAAATTTTATTGAGTGCTTATTACTTACCAGGCATTCTGGTAAGTGCCTTAACTAGTTTATATCACAGAATCCTCACAATGCATTACCCCTATTATTCAGTTCAGAAAATGCACTGACTATTATTATCACCGTTTTATAGATAAGAAAACTGGGGCACAGGGAGGTTTATCAAACTGTCCAATGTTGCAGTGCTTGTAAGTGGTGGAGCTGAGATTCACCAGTAGCCCGACACTCCACAGCCCGTTTGTACACGTCCCTCTTCCACGTGTCTTGTATGAAGAAAGGAGTGCTATGCTCTTCTTCACTTTAGAATCCATTTCTCCATGCATAAGAGTGACATGACTTTTAGCTAAAATTTTCTTCCCTTGCTGAGAAAAAGGAATAATAGAGCTTGCATGGTAGTGTGTCTGCAAGATCTGCCTTGAACATCCCTTCCCTCCTGCCTAAGTCCTACCTTCTGTTGCAATGCCATAGCAAACTTGTTAATTTACAAAAAAAGGGTGTGAAACTTTGAAATCCTTGCCAGGTGGTTTTGTAAAGGAGCTGTGCTTCATGCCTCATCTTTTTCTTTCCCCTGAAGGTCTAATTTTTGACACATATTTGATTATTTGTCAGACAAGCAGACATATATTTATGTGAACAGAAGGATAAAAAACTAAAAACTACGCAAAACAAAGTCCTCAAATACCAGTTTCTCCCTGGAGGCAAAGAGCCTAGACCACATATATGTGTCCCTTCTTCACATTCTTTGATGCTACTAATCATTAGATTATATTGTCCGTTTTATCATATAATAAAAAATTGAATGTGTTTACTAAAATATTTCATGTTGACATATATATATATATATATATTTTTTTTTTGGTCAATACTTTATGGTTCTAGGGTTTGACCTCTCTGACTAGAACTAAATAATGTGCTCCGTAAGTCTGGCTGACTGCTAAGCACTTGGTAGATGCTTAGGAAAATTAATCTTTTTTCCTAATTGTTTTTCATGATTTCCTATCTCAACCTCTTTTAATTGAAAACCTTGACATTAGTTGATCTGTCTCTGCCTTTCATATCTTATTTGGGTCTATCTTTTCTTTTGCTTTCTATTTTTTTTTTTTTTTTTTGAGATGGAGACTCGTGATGTCGCACAGGCTGGAGTCCAGTGGCACGATCTTGGCTCACTACAACCTCCACCTCCTGGGTTCAAGCAATTCTCCTGTCTCAGCCTCCCGAGTAGCTGGGAATACAGGCACCTGCCACCATGCCCGGCTAATGTTTGTATTTTTAGTAGAGACAAGGTTTCACCACATTGGTCAGGCTGGTCTCGAACTCCTGACCTCAGGTGATCCACCCACCTCAGCCTCCCAAAGTGCTGGGATTACAGGCATGAGCCACTACGCCCAGCCTCTCGTTTGCTTTTTAATCAGTCTTTTTGCAGCTGTGATTAAAATAGACCCCTGTTTTTGCAAATTCTAAATGTTACTGTATTTCATTTAAAATTAGTCTCCTTGTAGTTGACAGCTACTGCCTTCATTTTCTTACTCAAACATTGGGCTACTTGTCAGTCTTCCATATTAGGCCTGTTGCACTATGCCTGGGGGCTGCTCACATAATGCTGGTGAATAAATGAATAAAGAAATGAAAAAATAAAGTATCTTATTGTTGACGTCTCTTTTTGTCTCTGTCTCAGAGACAGAGGGTACACATTCAGAACTCTAGGCTGTCGTGGTTAAGCTAGATCATTTAGCAGCATGGTTTTTACAGGAGTTCAAAGGCAGAAGTAGCTATTGCTGCCTATGTGAGTCAGCATGAGGGTTAGCCCAGAGGCTTTTGAAACTGAACTTTCCAGGAAGAAAAACAGGGCAAGGGTATTCCAGGCAAAGGGGAAAATGGAGCAGCTGTGGAGATTCTGCGATTGCATGACATATTGAGGGAGCATGGTAGCTCATGGCTGTACTCCCAGCACTTTGGGAGGCTGAGGTGGGAGGATCACAAGCCCAGGGGCTCAAGACAGCACAGGCAACACAGTGAAACCTCATTTCTACAAAAAAAAGAAAAGAGAAGAAAATTAAAAAAACAAATTAGTTGGGCATGGTGGCACCTGTAGACCCAGTTACTTGGAAGGCTGAGGTGGAGGGGTTGTGTTGAGGCTGCAGTGAGCCATGATTGTGCCACTGCACTCTACCCTGAGCTACAGAGTGAAACCTTGTCTAAATATATATATATATGTGTGTGTGTGTATATATATATGTATATATATATAAATTTAAATTTAAAAGTAAATTTAAAAGTTGAATTTAAATTTAAAAAATAAAATTTAATTTATAATACTGATTGTGCTAGTTTCAAAACAGAATTTTAGTTCTATGGACAGATTTTCCAAAAGATATTACCTTGAATTCTGAGTATATACTTTCATTTGTCTAACGTAAGTTGTCTGGCTTCAAAATACCTGTGTGTTTCATTCTGAAGACACATTTGAAACTCTACCCATAAACAGTTTTAATAGGTCTAAAGCCTTCTAGATTCACTACTGTATTTCTGCGATACGAATCTGACCTAGTGGAAAGAGTTCGCCCATTGAAAGAAGCAAAGGCAGATGGGGGCCATAGTCCTCTTTGCTGTAATCCCCATATTTTGCCATTTGCTGTGATAATTCTGTCAATAACACCTATTCTTCTATATCATTCCCTTCTCTAAGAAATCTTTCGGTATTTCTTGATTTGGGTAAATGTCAGACTAACTTAGACAATTTTCAGATCAAAATACTTACCTGCAAATACATAATATTGTATGTTAATAATTTTCTCAGAGGCACCAAGACTGGAAAAATCCATAGAACTTTCCAGTTACTCCTTTCAGGCAACCAATCACTCCGGTGCCCTTATTCCTGCCTCTGGGTTCTTTAAGGCTTTGCAGAGAGACTGACAGTGCCTGCCACTCTCTCACACATAACCTCTTCCCTGCTCCAATCCATTCTCCACGACGGTTGGCTCTAAATGCCTTTGAAAATCCTTTCCTACATGTCATTTGCAAGCCACTTGAGACTTCACAACCTGACCACAAGCTCTCTGTGGTCCCATCTCCTGCCTCTTGTTTCTTCACAGTTCCCTCAATATGTCATGCAATCTCAAAATCTCTACAGCTGCTCGATTTTCCCCTTTGCCTGGAATACCCTTCCCCTGCTTTTCTTCCTGAACTTCCTGGAAAGTTCAGTTTCGAAAGCCTCTGAGCTAATCCTCCTGCTGACTCACATAGGCAGTAATAGCTACTTCTGCTTTTGAACTCCTGTGAAAACCATGCTGCTGAATGATCTAGCTTAACCACGACAGCCTAGAGTTCTGAATGTGCACCCTCTGTCTCTGAGACAAGTCATTAAATCCATCGGTCTCTGCCGGGCACGGTGGCTCACGCCTGTAATCCCAGTACTTTGGGAGGCCAAGGCAGGCGGATCACGAGGTCAGGAGATCGAGACCATTCTGGCTAACATGGTGAAACCTCGTGTCTACTAAAAATACAAAAAAATTAGCCAGGCATGGCGGCACGTGCCTGTAATCCCAGCTACTCGGGAGGCTGAGGTAGAAGAATGGCGTGAACCCGGGAGGCGGAGCTTGCAGTGAGCCGAGATCGCACCACTCCAGCCTAGGCGACAGAGCCAGACTCCATCTCAAAAAAAAAAAAAAAAAAAATCTATTGGTCTCCAAAAGGGATTCAAAAAAGGCGTCCTTGCCAGCTTCTTAGAGCAATGTTACAGGCCTTATACAAAT
Source organism: Colobus angolensis palliatus (assembly GCF_000951035.1). Lineage (NCBI taxonomy): Eukaryota > Metazoa > Chordata > Mammalia > Primates > Cercopithecidae > Colobus > Colobus angolensis. The sequence continues at coordinate 1,219,719 of NW_012115489.1, read as the reverse complement.
AAATGCTGCCTCTTTTGAAGAAAAAGAGAGGGTGTAGAATTTGCTAAACTATGTTCTCTTCAGGTAGCTTCTCAGTAGAAGAAAAGTAGCTATGAACCAAATATCTGCAGGCATTTCATAGAGTACCGATGGGCTTACAAGGAAAAAGGGTTCTGTGGCTTAAGTGTGGACAGAGGAACATTGCTAAAGTATTCTAGTTTCAACAGAATCCAAATTGATTCCATCAGAAAAAGGTTGTCTTCCTTATGTACTTGGCATTTGATGTCTGGAGACAAGATGTACCTACCCAGAACTTACTGGCGTACACAAAATTAGTGTTTTTGTTTGGAATGCTTGTACTCCCTAGGAAGCCACATTACTTTATGATTTAATTCTACTAGGTAGTGTACATTTTTTTTGGAAGCACTCAGGGGTAATATTGCAAATGCCTACTAGGGTATTTCTATCTTCAAGACACCAAGCTAACATTTTGGATAATAGACTACTTTGTATCAATATTGTATAATATTATATATTATACACTAATACGACATTACTATAATTATATAATCAAGTCACAATGGCTTATATGATTACACTTAAATTGCACATTCTATGTGTTATGCTCTTTCTAAGCACTTTACATATATTAATTACTTTAATCCTCATAACAACCTGATTTCAATACATGGAATAAGTATCATTATTATTCTTATTTTACAGATGCGGTAACTGACACAGAGAGAAATGTAATAACTTGTCCAAGATCATATGACAGTCATTTGACAAGAGGTGAACTTGAGAAAGAACCACTTGGCTCTAGACATCCCATCATAGACTGAGGTGGATAATAAGTGAATTAACATATGAAAATGTTAGCAAAGGGTCTGACACATAGTGACCAGGTCAAATTGGCTATTGTTATAATTCAGAAAATATTCAGTAGATCTAACTCTGCCAGGAGTATGCTCGTAGGAATGATTCCTAGGATAGGCGATGGAAAGAATGGTTTGCTGATTCATTAGCTTTCTTTTACTCATACTGTTCTCATGCTTCTAAAGTATGGATCTTTGCTAAGTGGCAGGAAAAATGCAAGTGCAATCAACTGTTTCATTGCATTTTGCATGATCTCATTTGATTATCATGTATAAGGTCATTATTTTTCTGGTATATTTGTGTCAATCATATCAATAAATATTATTTTAGGTCTAATCATTACCTTTACCAAAAGAGAGGTAGAATCATCATTAAGTGGCAGAATTTGACCAGAAAAGGAGTGTTGAATATGTTACAATATATGATGCTTTTCAATTTTATGTTTTCTTTAGTAAGGGCTATTTTAATGAAGACTTTTGTTTTCGAAGGAATTAACCAATATGTAGCAGAAAACCACTGAAGCTTTAGTTCTTTCCATTTACATACTGATACCATCTAGTCACAAGTATTTAACACATTCAGTCATTGTTTTAATCGAAGATTAAATAATAATCCAATAATTGTATTTGTGTGGCATGATTAAAACTTGCAGAGTGTAATTTAGTAACATCAGTGCTCCTTATAAATCTGCTAAAAAATCTTACCATGGGCAGAGTAACATAATGGCTATTATATGCAAATATGTATGCTTCCCCCACAAAAAAAATCCATCTGTGTTAACATATTTTAGTGAACTTGAAAGTCACATCTTAGATATTATATGTTGCATGGGCATATATGAAATAATATAGGAAAATGTTTATATTTCTTGGCATAGAAAGAATAGCAAGTTTGAGCAGGAAGTTCTGCAGGATCACACATTTGAAACACACCATGTTCAGTCAGCTCCTCCACACTCTCAAACCTGTTATCATTCACTAAGATTGTCTTTTGAAATTGTAGAATTCTAGGGTAAATACAATGGAAGGTATCATAAAGGATTGTTTTCCATTTCTTGGAAGAAATACAACAAAAGCCTTCATTTAAAAGACGGATGGGTGTGTATCATGTTTCTTAAGTGAACAATTGCCAAACGGGGTAGAAAAACAAAAAAGTCAGAGTATATTTTGTGGGGCCAGAAGAGACAGGGAAAAGGGGTGAGCAGCAGTTAACGGGTTTTCTGAGGCATGGCCATTGTCAATGTTTGGAGCCTGATTTCAAGGATATCAGTAGAGAACCTCCAATTCTGTGACTCTGGGATGCAGAAAGTGGAATAATACTTTTCCCTGCCCTCTATAAGAATAGCAAGAATAATAACAATGAACATTACTCCTGTCAATCAAATTCCCAACACTTATTAATTATTTTAGATACACCTAAAAAGCAATACATGCAATACATATTTTTTCAAATGGTACAATTGAGCTAATAGAGAAAAGAGTCTAAACTGTTTGCCCATAGACCATACATAACTCACTTTGAATTATCACAATCCCCAAATCCTACAGTATTGTATAGTCTTGTAAATTCTGTGTTAATTACAACTGTTATTCTTGCATATGAGTTAACTCTCCAGCTTGGATGGGTGGAGGTGGTTCGACAGAGAAAGTCTCCTCTTCCATTTGCCTGAAGTTCATGCAGTTGGAGAAAGAAAAGCAGAGCAGTCTCCTAACCCTTTCCCAAACATCATGCTCCTATCCTCATGCTTCTTGTCTTCAGGGTTTCCAGCAGCTGTTTCCCTAACTGTAAACATTCTCTCTAGCCTTGCCACAAAATCTCTTTACCCCCTTCAATTTCCCCTCTGAAGTTTTGCTCCACAAACTTTTCCCTGGCCAATTTCAGGGGACACTGATGCTTTGCATTCTTGAGCACTTTAATAACATTCATATTGTGTCCCAGAAAGAACTCAAATAGTTGTTGATATTTCCTTCTTTGCTTGCCTCTTCAAATTAACCTCTCAGCTCCTAGGGCAAGTGGTTTCCTTTTACATTGCTTTTTAAAAAATTAAAATTTAAAAAAAAAAACTCTTTCCATTTCTCCGTCCCTCCTTTCCTATACTTCCTCTCCCTCCCTTCTTATTTCTCCCATAGTCTGAAAACATCTTGACATCTTTGTGTCCCAAGCGTTTCTAGAGTTAATCTTCTGAGACACATGTCAAGTTATAGCTGCTTTTTTTTTAAATTTATTTTTAAAATTTTAGTTGAAATATGAGCTATGGATTTGAGGTTGGATCCAAGAAAGTATTACAATTAGCATCATGGATACTAGGGTCCCTTCTGAAAGATATTATAAGTGGATGATAATTTTCAAAATCCACTTCTACCTATTCAAGTGTCCCCAGATGCCTTTAGTTTTTACCTATTAATTGAGTGATTTCCTCCCAGGCACCAGAATGTAGGATTAAAGCAAACCACATGTCATGATTAGAATCCATTTACACGTATCTTTTTATTTTATGTGTAAAATAACGGCCTGGATAAAATGAAGAGAAAAAGCAACTCTGAAGAGGGAAGTACATAATAACGGGGCATTGTGAAACTCGTACCATGGAGAAGAGGGTGCACTCTGCCTGACCAAAGGACTGAAGGGATTTCATGGGCTGATTTGTAAAGTCGAGATTTTTTGTACCTGCTGATGGTCATGTGTCGTTTGTGCCCCAATGCTGCCAAACAGCACCTCTGTCCCTCCACAGCTGAAGTGTTAGCTTTTATACCTTGGAGCTGTAAAGCCTGCTCTAGCTGATTTGATGAGCTGACATATCAAAGCACAAGGCTCACCCAGGCACACACATATACACCAATTTCACCCACTGGGCTTGGCAAGGAAGCTTTCAGACTTAGAGTAATGCTCTTTTTACTAATGATATATGATGTGAATTTCTAGAAATACTGGACTTTTTTTGTAAAAGCAACATTGTATTAATACTAAAGTCAGTTGACTATGCTACAGGCAAAAGTAATCATTTCCCAGTAAGTAGGATTTGTTGAAAGATAAAAGAAATCTGCTTATGAGAGGCAACTTAGTTCAGTGAGAAGGGGCAAGAACTTTGGATCTGCAGAGTTCTGAATGACATATGACCATAGGCAAAAAATCTGCTCAACTCTTCTGTGAGTCAGTATCTAGACCTTTAAAGTGGAGATGATAATCCTATGTGATCTGTCTGAATTACTTGTGCTATCAATTGACAGAACTCATTGAAGAGTATCTGGAAGTAGGAAAAGCCTGAATAAAAAAATCCTGTGCAGATGCTGTAGGTCCATGCTGATAAAATGTGAAAGAGCTAAAATTGTTGTGTGCAGAAAACATTTACACATACATATGAACAGACTAATTAATTAAGCCAACATTTTCTAACAGCTTATTTGATTCTGCTTATGGTCTACAAGCACTGAGGGAAAAGGCCAACATAAAAAGGAAATCTTCTATTCCCTGGTCTCCCCTCAGAGAGACACAAACTCATAATCTCAATACAAAATTTAAACTAGAAGTATGCACAAAGTCTTTCTGTAAGCTGTCAAGTGCAGTAATACTCAAATATACAAACCCGTCAGCAAGGGGCAGGAGAGGGGAATTACCAGGAATGAGGATCACCACACTGCTCAAGCATTATTCACAGTGGGTCCTGCTTGTTTAATTAGGGTCTGTGTTGTATGAAAGAAATATTTAATAAACTAGAACAAAGCAAGGGCATGTTTTAGTGCTACACGATCCCATAGAGCTGATTTTACTTGTTGGCAAGTGATTGCTGTCCTGGTTAATCTTAACCTTTTTTTGTGCTCTTTTCACAATAATTATTTTTCCTACCTTTAGGTGCCATATCTAAGAACTGATCCCGAAGATTGTCAAGCTGTTCAATGGTCAGAGTGCCATCTTCTTCCTTTTCTACAGGTGGAGGACGTATCGGTGGGGGAGGATCTGGAAAGACTTTTATGTTGCCATTAATGAAGAAGTCTTCTTGGTTTAAATAAAGTTCATTCTGAATTTTTGTAGATGTTTCAATGTGATAGCGAGCTACGTCAGTTAATTTTTCTACACTGAAAGTGGTAAAATGGGTAGCGTTAACCCCATGAAAGATACTATTAGATTAATAAAGTTTGCTTATAAGATATACACACAAAAGTGAACACATTATATAGCTGTTAGAGAACTCTATCTGCACGCTTATAAATTTCAATTTGTCCCCAAATCTATTTTGTAAAAAGGCAGGGTATAAATAAATGCAGATTAAATAGAAAATGCATGCTTATTAAATAGCTAATAGTTACACATTTTACACAAAACTGAACTTAAAGAGAATCTATTAAATATAGTTTTTATTAGTATTAGAATATATTTTACTATGTAAGCAAGATTCTATCAAGGGTTACATTTCATTCTAAGTATGAACCAGAATAAGGTTATATGGCACAATACTCTGTAAAACATGACTATTAGAATAATACATTTATTTGGAATCAGGATGAATTATGAAGTGAATCAAGTTTGATAATGTATTTCTAGAAGAGTGGCTTTTCTCTATTTCTGTCAAGAAGTTTGATGTTATCTAAAACAAAGATATCAGAATAGTCTCTGTTACATATAATCCATTGAAATTGCTTTGCTGTCTTCATGAAGAATAACAATTCCTAGCTAGATCACATGGTAAAGGAGCAACAGTTGGGAACCACTATGATGCGGTAGAAAGAGTACTGGAATCTGAGTTCTCATCCTAGGACATTCTCTAGCCACAGATCCTGGGGCAAGTAACCTAAGCTCTCTGAATTTCCTTGTCTTTGCAATGGAATCAACCACACAACACTCCCTATCTTATGGCTACTAATGTGAACTCACATATGGCAAGGATTTAAACTGTACTGGGAGTATAGTTAATGATCTTTTAAAAGTCGTTTTAAAGGCTAGAGAGGTTTCATACATGAATAAGTGCATTATAACTGTACGGAAGACAGGATCTTGTTTATATATTACAATGAAAGTGAGCATCACAGAAAAATGCATATTTAATCTGATTTTATATAATTCATAAGCACCAAATATACCATATACTGAACATACAACTGAAAATTTAAAAAGTAGTATTAGTTGCTATCTTTCAAAAGATACTCGAATTCAACTCCAGAACGTTGTCTTTGTGAGTGCCCATGTAATACGGGTTAGTCAATTAGTTTATGCTTCAGGGTGGTTGCGTGCTCGGGGACAGAGGAGAAGGTCGCTGGATAGCTGCTGAGTTTATGTGAGTGAGCAGGGACTCCAAATGTGGATTGAGACGCAACCATAACCCTGTAGGATACTCTGTAAAACAAGACTAATAGAATAATAGTACCTTTATTGGGAATCAGGATACTAAAACAGATGCGCGCCACCTAGTGGAAGGTTACTAGGAGTAGTCTTAACAATGGAAGGAAAAAAGTGCCCGGAAAATGAAAACAGGATTTGAAGGTCAAAGGGATCTGCCAACTATTTTTTTATTCATTTGTATCACATTTCTAGGTTTTAACTTCTTGGGTCACAGTTCATGACAGCATATGTATATTCACAAAGACATATACAATATAAATCTGAGAAATATGAGTACATTTGCTAAAACTAATATGCATTTACACTGGACGGCCACATGGATGGGAGTCATGGATCCCAAAAATGAAGACGATACACTTTCATTTGAAAATAGTAGGCAGAGAACAGAACTGAATATTACTGCTGTGTGATGCTGATGAGTAACTGACTTGGTTATCCAGTAGCAAAATGATTTTAAGTATTACTGCAGTAAGCTTACTTATGCTTGTGTTTGCATTTTTTATTCTGTTTAACGTTTGTTTGTTTGTTTTACTATGGAGCAGCAGTTCTAAACAACTAGGCTGAAGACTTTACAGAAGAACTTCACTATGAGACAAGGACCAGAGAAAACAAACCATAACAGCTGCTTTTTACATGACAATTGTTGCTTCTAAGAATACTTACTTGCCTTTTGAATACTCTTTGTGTCGCAACTTACAAGTTTTCAGTAAATGTTTATTGTAAACTGTAGTGCATCTTGGAATCTAGATCTAGTGTAAACTTCTGAAATAGCTGGCTGGAGTGTTTGCTTGTATAGATGAAGCCAATGAGCCCCAGAGCCGTCAATCATGCTTCTAATTTGTGGACAAGATGGAGCTCCTGGTCTGGACAATCATGACTCATTCTGCTGAGCTGCCTTTTTGTACCTTTTAGGGGTGAACTAACAGGATGGGAGTCATTGCCTCTCAGTAGCAATGGAAGTCTGGGAAGTCTTTGGAACTCAACAGAAAAGTAAAACTTGGGGTTGGTCTTAAAAGAGAGTAAGTCTAGTTGGTAAAACATTCCAGTGAATGACCTTTTAATCTCCCCTTAATTGGCTCTGACTAATAATAAATCTACCATTAGAAAAGTATGGAGCATTATTTTACTTCTGAAAACTATATGTAAATTAACTATAATCTTACCTTGTAAAATAAGGTTCGTATTGATCAGTATGACAGCTAAACTTATAAATATTGTGCAAAGTTAAATATAGCAATAGAACCCTTTGATGCATGATTTACTGTTAGAAAAGAGTTAATACAAACATAATAGTAAAGCTCATGTTGTCTGTTTATACACGTGATTTCCTAAAAGGTCAAAATTTATATTTGTAATTGTAATTTAAATTTGTAAATACCTTTAAAATCTTCATCAATTTTGGTACTTAGAATACACAAAACATATTTTCAGAAAGTCATGTAGTACTTTACCTGGCCATTTCATTCAAATATCTCTCACCAAGCCATTTTTCCATGAGTTTATATACATCAACCACCTTTGTTACTAAATCTTCAAGAAGAGCCAATGCTTTTGTCTTTATCAGTTCAAGTCGAAACTGTGTGGCTATTTCTATTTGCAAAGAGAAATAAGAATGTTTTAACATATTGCAGTGCACTCATTTACTAATGAACAGATTCACTTTGAAACCACTTGTGCTTCAATTTTTGAAGCTTGAGGTGCACATTTAATATACCAGAATAGGTAAGATAATATCCATCTCACTGAGAAGTAAAATGTAGTATGTGGTAGAGTCATTTGAGAAATTATCTGAACCAAAACTATAATTGAACTTTTTATCTATTGCACTTTATAGCAATCTACTCTTTGACAAACGAAATGTGAGAACACACATAGGTAATTTCTGAATTTTGAAAAGGGAGTGGGGGACAAAGTCTCTTGCTTATCTCCCTACTTTAGAACCTGGAGTGGCATTGCCATTGTATTTCTCAGCACCACTAAAAGCAGGGCAAATTCCATGTGCTCCCAGGCCCATTAATGATCCTAGCACATAATTTGTTTGGTGGATTTTATCTCCAAAATTTTTCCAGTTTCTCTTTTTGGCTTTTTCCATTGTCACTGCCTAGTTTGGGTGCTGATTATCTCTCACTTAAACTGTTGCAATAGCCTCAATCCTACTTTTTCTAAATTTCTTCCCCCACCTCAAATCCAAATCCACCTCCACACTATCCAGAGTAATTTGTCTTACCTGCAGATGTGATCATAATCACTTTTCTGCTCATAATTTTTCACTAGCTCCCAGTTGCCACCAGGGAAGAATCGAACATTCTTGGTGGGGCCTAAATAACCCTCCATGGTCTAGCCTCTCCATCTCCCAAGTCGCTCCTTCCCAGAACATGCCTCATGCTCCTAAGCTACTCACAAGCCGATATGCCTCTTAGCCCTCTCTCCGCCATGGCATGCAATACTTCTCTTCATTCTCAAGCCAGTTTTTCCCCTGGAAAAACTTCTCCATAGTCTTCCAATTCAGCTCAAGAATTAGTTCCTCGGGTAAGTCAGGAACTCCCCTCATGTCCCCTTTGCCCCATATGCCCACCACCAATATCACATTTCTTTCTTTTTTTTTTTTTTTTGAGACAGGATCTCACTATGTTGCCCAGGCTGGATTCAAACACAATCGATCCTTCACTTCAATCTCTTCAGGAGCTGTGACTACAGGCCCAGCTGTCAACAGGTCAACATGCAACAGTGATTGCATTTCTCTTCCTTGAGACTGAGTTTTATTTTTTGTTTATGTTCATACATACAAGTATGTGTCTCCAGCAACTATCACAGGGCTTGGTACAGACTGGAAAGTCAATAATCATTTGTTATATGAATAAATGAATTTTGCTACACTAAGGATCATGTACGGAATGAACTGAAAGATGAAGTATACTGAAAACACCACTGAAATCAGATGCAGGGCAGGCAATAGGGGAGATGCATCTGTCCTGGACTCACCTGATGCCACAGTCTCCCTGTGTTCAACTGACTTCAGATTTTATTGTTGGAGTTATAGAAGTGGGTGGTTGCAAGACAGGGAAGACAGGGGAGAGAAAACGAGAGAAACAAGGGATGAAAAGCATCCTTAGTAGTTAATAGTCACTGAGTAGTTATAGGTCTCTCGGCATACCCCATGCCACATTTTTGTGGTTTTGTCATCTTGTATATTGACCATGTTTTTTCCCCTTAGGATAGGTTTGCTCAGTTTCCTGATCTTTTCAGATTTCATTTAGAATTGCATTACAAGACAATTAGGACAGCCATAAGGAAAATGTTTTGTGGAGTCATTGCTCTTATAGAGAAGAACACCCCTGAACATAATTGATATATGACTGGCTCTTCTATGGCCTTTGTTCCCAAGAACTCACTTTCAGGGCCTGTTAGCCTTCAGTTAGAATTTATTTTCCTAATGAGGGACCTAAATTCTTCTTACTGTAATATAAAACCACTTACTTTAGGTAGTCCCTACCTAAACCTATAAAATCATACCAACTTTCAACATTTTCTTTTGTTTCTGTTTTATGAGATCTTAATTACTGCTATTGCTTTTTCCAACGCATTCCCAAATTCTTCTTGATTCTTTTTGAGATACTGCCATCAGTTAAGACTGATTAGGTGATGTCAAAACATCTGACTCACGTAACACTCAAATCTAGTCCTTGTGTGGTCAAACAAAATCAGTCAACTGAATATTGTACTTTTCAATCTCTTTGCTGTATGTTCACATAGACATGGTCTGAGGCAGTTGATGAGTCAGTTGTGGGCTGTTTGGCTACTGGTCTCCTTTCTACTGAACAGCATCATCTTAGTCGTTTCAATTGCTACCTTCAAATTGCAAGGCAGCAAGGTGTTCTTCTTTTATTTTGAGCTGCAGCTCATTTTTCCTTTCAATTTCAGCAATCTCCTCTGTTGTTACCATGACAGGAGTTGCTTCTGCCATAGGTGGTGATTTACCTGAAAGGGCAATGAAACATGCTGAGTAAACTAACAAAATACAAAGGTATGCACATAGTATTTGCACAGAATGAGCACAAAGCAAAATTTGTTAAGCTATAAACCTCTAGTGATTTGGAAACAATGAAATCTTGGTCCTCCCAGTGTGTGTGATGAAATACTGAATTTTTCCTTGAGAATTCTCTGTATGGTTCTGGGCTGGACTCATATAAAACCACCCTATTTGTGTAGTATAATTAAAAAATAAGGTATGTAGCAAGTGCAGAGATGGTTACAGTTTCCAAACATAGTGAAATCCAGAGTTTGGGGACAGAAATTAGCAAATCCCAACATAGTGCTGACCCCATTAGACACATGCAGAATTACCACTCCATAAGGGATAACTTCCGTTAGCAAAGTGTTTCCTAGATCTTCACCAAAAAAAGAAGATACGAGAATAACCTCAAGAAGATGTGGGTGAAATGCGGGTGATGGTCAAGAATCTAGAATCTATTTAAATATCACTATTATCTTTTGAAACAGTCTTGCTCTATCACCCAGGCTGGAGTGCAGTGGCATGCTCATGGTTCACTGCAGCCTCGACCTCCCAAGCTCAGGCAATCTTTCCACCTCAGCCTCCCTAGTAGCTGGGACTACAGACGTGTGCCACCACACCCAGCTATTTTATTGTATTTTTTTGTAAAGACAGAGTTTTGTCATGTTGTTCAGGCTGGTCTCAAACTCCTGGGCTCAAGCAATCCGCCTGCCTTGGCCTTCCAAAGTGCAGGATTACAGGTGTGAGGCACTGCTCCTGGCTAATTTAATTATATTTTAATTAGAACTTAACTATAAGTACATCAGTGATTATATAAGATAATTAGAAAATATAAATTTGTCAGTACTTATCAAAGGATTTACCCATGGGCTATAGCAATATGATTCTAGTTGCAGGGTTCATTTACACAGCTCTATTTTCAGTTCAACTAATCTTTCTTTGAGGGTCTGACCTCAAAGAATTCAAATCTTGTAAAGAAGACATACTGTAAACAAAGAAATTGTAATATGTTGCAATAATAGATGCATATGTAAGTTACAGATGAAGGAGAGATTAATCTCTCTGGATTTCTGTTTTATCATCTGTAAAATTAAGGGATCAGACCCCAACAGTTATTCCATTAAAGTCAACAGAAGCACTTCCCTTATTCCTGCCACTTGAGATGGACTTAAGCGGTGTGTTCTTTGTCAAGGTAATACTCTTCCCTTTCCTTCAAGTGCCGCTGACCCACTCCTTCCTCCATCCTCAGTGCTTTCCTTTAACTCCCATTCCTGGCTGCTTGAATGTTCTCCATCTAAGAAGCGTCTTATACACCCTAGGACGGAGTGGGGAGACCTTGTTCTTAAGGTACCTGTACCTTCCCTATCAAAGAACAGTAGTCACATGTCTTTACTGCAAGACTACAGCTGGGTTAGGGCAGGGACTGTGGTTGTGATTTTTGGTTTTATTTTTAATTTACTATTGTGTTCTTGGCATCCATCTAGAGCATTTCACATAGCAGGTGTATAATAAACATATCATGGTCAATCTATGAGTGGAGTGAGTTCTGTTCATTTGCTTCCCAGGATTCCACTTCAGAGTGGGAGGGTAATGGTGATGCCAAAGCTATTCACTCCTAAGGTTAATTAGGGATCTCTTTCAAGATGTATTTTCTCAACTCTTTGTTTTTCCTCATGCTACTGAGGCAGGGATTTAGGCAGGAGGCCTCCAGGAGGAAAGGACTTGCCCCTGAAACATACACATAGCTTTTAAAAATATAGCTTTTAAACTTCTCTTTGTTACTGCAGTGTTAGCCTTTCTGCACAGACTTTTCAGATGACATAGTACCACCCTGGAAGTTCTTTTAACATTTTGAAACTGTCTTTGAGGTTTATTTTATCCTTGGTACATCTGGCTATTCGGTTAAACAAGTTAGGTGGGCTTGGTATGCAATATGATTTGCCACTAACATCACAAATCATAGAAGCCTGGGTCTCTAGTTTAAACCTAATGAGTAGTATTTTAGTGGCTTAGAGGCTAATAACGTGTCTAGTTAAATGCTTGTTTTCTACCAAGGAGAGGTTTAGGCATCCAGAGTTCTGAGTGCTAAAAGGATAAATACCTTTGGGTTTTTTGTCTTCCTGTTTTTTCTTGGGTGGCTCCTTTTTGACTTTTTTATTTGCACCCATCTGAGGAGATTTTTCTTTGGGGTCTGCTGGCTGGTTTTCTTTTTCTTCTTCCATGAGCCTCTGATGAATTTCAGCAGCCACCTGGTTGCGTAACAGCAATATTTCAGTTAATGTAGCATTTATAAAATAGGGTAACCATTTGGATGTAGTCATAAATTCTGTTGAAACCTTAATCCACTGTAAACAATTGTGCCCATGTACTTGAAATTTACAAAACACACCCCACCATGTTTTACTTAAATGGAAACCTGGCCCTGTCCCAAGATGCGGCTTCCCTGCCACCATCTGTGTGGAGGCTGCTCACTTTCTCAAGCCCCACCTGCAAATCATCCTTATGTTTCCTCACTGCCACCTCCAGAGTGTCACAACTCCATGGTTATGCAAAGATTCCTTTCTTTTAAATCTCAGACACACATTTATACTTCTCAGTTCCTTTAATCTCTCGACTTCCAATCCGGGGTATTTCCCTGTATCATTGTTTCTTAACCTTTTTTGATAACTGATCCCCTACAGAGTTTTTTTTTTTTTTACATTTTTTTCTTTCATTTGCATTCATAAAATTTTAATACTGCAGAAGCGTATTTGTTTATGTTCTGGGTGTATATTTGTGGTATCAACCTACATATATTCATCACCCTCGGCAACAGCCAGTTTTTGGGACTGCATGCCCTGTGTTAACTGGGTCATGGTTAGTTGAATCCTGGCCTTCTATTCTACTTGAGCACTAAATATCACCCCCAAAAGACTCAGTATTTGTGAAGTTGGCCCATTCAACAGGCTAACCCCAAGGTTCTTAGCTTCCTCCACTGGGCTGACTTTCAGCTTCTCTCCATTCCACCAAGCACCTCCTTTCATTCTTGCAAGTGTCCTGGCTTGAGATTAGTTGTTCTGTCACCTCATTCTAAGTGATGAATGGAGAAGCTCTGTCCTTCCCCACCCATGGGGTCAGGAACTGCAGGTATCCCTCCACCTCTCCTCTGTGGCTGGCTCTGCACTTCAGGCAGCAGAAAAACCTTGTCTCATGACAACACAGGTGGACCTGGAGGACATTATGCTAAGCAAAATAAGCCAGGCACAGAAAGGTAAATACTGCATGATCTCACTTATTTGTAGAATCTTAAAAAGTCAAAGCATAGAAGTAGAAAGTAGAAGATAGGTTACCAGGGGCTGGGGTGGGTGAGTAGGTGGGACAGGGAAAGCGGAGATGTTGGTCAAAGGTACTAAGTTTCAGTTAGATAAGAGGAATAAGCTCTGGTGATGTATTGCCCAGCACAGTGACTATAGTTAATAATAATGTATATTTCAAAATTGCTAAAAGAGTAAATTTTCAATGTTCTAACCACAAAAATAATAAGTGAGGTAATAGATATGGTAATTAGCTTGATTCAATCATCCCACAATGTATACAGACATCAAAACTTCACACTGTACTTTATAAATATATGCAATTATTATTTGTAAATTAAGATTATATATATGTACACTCTTGTCTTGAGGCTTGTGTGACTGGGGTTGTAATTGTAGTTAGAAATACTGGACATTTTGCAATAAGTTTGACTGCCCCTGGGAGGTGAAGATTGTTTATGAGTGTTGCCCCAAGAAATGAGAACCCAGGAAAGAATCCCAAAGGTAGAAACAACACACGCACACACGCACGCACACACACACATTGTGGAGGGAGTAGCAACGTAGGGTTTAAAACTCTAAAATCTCAACTGAAAAAGCAATTGGTGAAAAAATGGGGGCTACTGAGGGCTTATTTAATTATTTATAATTTTTGGGGAGAAGGGGGTGAGGGGATGAGAGGACAAAGGGAAAGATTAATGGAGGTGAATAGAAAAATGAATAAGGCATAATCTCTACCCTCAAAGACTGTTGCGGTTTTGTGGGTGAGATAGACTAGCCAGTTCCTGCCTTCTCCAAAATTCTGCCAAACTTCATACCCCATGGCAGCATGTAACTGTTCACAAGTGTTCTATGAGTGTTAAATCTTGCCCCACCCTCCAAAGGGGCCTCATGCTTCCCAGAACTAAGCCAGTCCTACTTCTTTGTATTCTTCATAGCTTTGAGTATATGTGCTGTGCTCAAAGGGGATGCCCAGTAGATGCTTAATAATCAATGTACTTTCTTTCAAAAGAATCATATTCTACAGAATGCACCCTCAACTTCTTCAGTATCAACAGAATCTTGGAGGAATACAGAAAGGTTTCAGAGAGCAAGCAGATTTCTTTGTTTTTTTTTTTTTTTGTCTTTTTCTTTCTTTCTGCCTTTGCTTTTTCCTTTTTTTTTTTTAAACCAGATGCCCTTTCGATAAAAATGAGTACCAGATACTGTACTTGCAAGTTCTTAGTAAAGCGGAAAGCAGACTTGCTAAAATTCCTCCCCTAAATTGCACGCAATTAAATTTTTAATCGGTTCCTGCAAAGCACTGTAAGTTAGCAATTTTCTTCAAAATTGGATTTTTCTCCTTTGTAAACAACTTTGTGATGATGATAATTATCTTAATCACCTGCATAATTATGCGTCATAATTTTCTGAATTTTTCTGGTCCACTTTCCTCAAAGACCTCTGGGTTGCTATCAAAAATTAACATAAGTCACAGTTCATTCAGCAATCTAGCTTATAACACTGGAGAGAACTTTAGACATAATGCCTTGGCATTGTGGACGTTAAAAACATGACTTGTTTCTTTGAAACCACTGCATATCTGCTAATTAGAAGAAAGTTCTGCCAAAAGTTAACACAGTCTACTAAATGGATAGCTCCTGGTAAAACTGCTGTGTAGAAAAAAGCCTGTGTTAGAGTGCTCTCATTTTTAGTTGCACTAATCTCAGCTGGTGCTGTTTGCCCCACAACAGTTTAGTGAATCACACCTGCTTCATTTGAAATTCAAAGTTCCCTTAAGATTGTGTGACATCAAAGTCAAGCAGGAGTTAAATATAATTGTTAGTAATATTAATCACTAAGCAGTCCATTTTCCTATGCTTTCTATAAGATTTTTAAAAGTCCACAAGGAGAAGGGTACAGTTTTGAATACATTTCTTAACATAATGATAAGTTAAAATGTACAGTTTCTAAAACACTTTACATAGAGTATTTCATTGGATTTTTTCAGCCATTCAATAAAGGAAAGATAGACTATCTCCAATATTACAGACACAGCACTAAAGAATTAGAGAGGTTAAGTGATTTTCCTAAAATCATATCAGCTTAATCAAGAGACATAGCCAATGTTCTTTGCACTATACGACCCTCCCTTTCTAAGAATATACTATTTTTAAGTGTCATTTTCCCAGGTAATTTTAATGAGATTCATAAGACTTGTAGATTATGTCTATGCTGCTCATTTAACAATAAGAATAACTCATTTTTTTCTACAGCTTCTACATCTGGTTTCCCACTTTCTGGTGCTTGGTACTTGTTGTGGTCTCTGCTATGATCATTATTGTCACTAACGTCATCGCTAATATTGACATCAGCATCATCAGCATAGCAGCAGCAGCACCTCAAGACTATATTGAGGGCTTATTATTATATTATGTTTGATGTGGGCATTATGCTAAGTCCAAGGTATGCAAAAAGTTTTAGAATCTAGTTAAGTATTCAGACTAACAACTAACAAGATACAAATTACAAAGCAACAACAAAAACCTAGATACTAAGAGCCAAATGAGTGGGAAAGACAATAACTGCTACGAGAATGGAAAGAGCACATGATCACAGATGGCTAGGACTTCAGGAAAGAGACAATTAACTGGTCAGGAATCAAGGTAGAAACTAACGCTAAAGACCAAAAGAAGGTCAAGGGTGTGAGATTCTATGATGGCAAGTGGAGATTATCACACTAACCCATTCTTAGGTCAATAATGAAAAATCATTTTAGTATCCTTATACGCATCACATCCCATTTTTAAAAAATCTAATACTTATTTTCTTTCATCTAGTTCATTTTGCCCATTTAAATTTAATGTAGTCGTAGATGTATTTGGGCTATAAATCTACCATCATCTCTGTACTTTCTATTTGTATTGCTTGTCCTGAATATTTTTTCTGCCCTCTTTTCTTTGCTTCTTTTGGATTAAATATTTTAAATTTCATCTTTCCCCCATGTTAGCTTGGAAACAGCACACAAATCACTTAGTGGCTACCCTAGGAATAACACCATGAATTATTGACTAAATAATACACTTTGCGGAGCCACTAATTCATGGTGTAATTCCTAGGGTAACTGCTAAGAGACTAGTAACAGAATACAAGATGACCAAACTTCCACAGGGGAAAAATAGCAGAAAAGACACAGAGAAGATGAAAATGAAAGGATGAAAAGATATGAAATATAAACAATATCTAAAAGTATAATTTACAAAACAAAGGCACTATATATACAGAAGATTATTTCATAATAACAAAAGGTTCAATTCACCAGAAAGATTTAACAATTTAAAAATATATATTTTCCCAATTTCATTCTCAAATATACATAAAGCAAATTGATCAAATTACAGATGATCTTATTAAAACTCTCTTGATAATTCAAAGGAGAAAATTCAAATAAAATGAGAAAAGTAAGATTTAAACAATGATATATAATCTATATGTAAAAATACATAATAAAATAATCAACATATCAAAATATTTATATATAAACAATAAGGTACAATATGTATACCAAACACTTAAATGAACATATTTCAAGTACACACATAACGTTTCAAAAAATGACCATAAGGCAACTTCAAAAATTTTCATGAGAATATGTTCCACAAATAAAATGTAATCAAGCCAGAAAACAACATATTATTTTGAAAATTAAAAATATATTTCTAAAATGCTTTGAATTCGATGATAAAAGTAACACATTAGAAGCTTTGAGATGAAGCTAAAGTGGTCACAGAGGAAACTTTAGAGTAGCAAATGTGTATATTAGAAAAAAAGACTGGATACTAATAAACTGTGATCTATCTCAAATCCCTAGGGAAAGAATGGAAAAGTAAACCCAAAGAAAATAGCAGGAGAAAAAAATGATATTAAGAAAAGAAAAAACACACACAGTAAAATAAATGAATGAAGTTAAAAGTCAATTATTGGAAAGCCTGGTATGATTGATCTGGCTAAGCTGATTAAAAAAA
The DNA here is from genome assembly GCF_000951035.1 of Colobus angolensis palliatus. NCBI lineage: Eukaryota > Metazoa > Chordata > Mammalia > Primates > Cercopithecidae > Colobus > Colobus angolensis. The sequence goes on along the minus strand of NW_012115489.1, from coordinate 1,202,221 downwards.
AGAGGAAAAGCACAAATAATAAACATCAGAAGTGACAAAGTGAACATCATATAGACACTGTAAATATTAACACAAACGTAGGCCACTTTAAACAACTTCATACACATAAATTTAAACATTTAGAAATGGAAAAATTCTTAGCAAAATAATATTTACCAAGATCAACTCGAGTTTTTTCTAAGAAGAAACAAAACCAGAAAGCATTGCATAATCTATTAAAGATAATGAATTCCTGGGTGGGAGGAGGGCAACACAAACTCGTACTACAAACTCCTATAAAACTTTAGTTCTAGATGGCCTCTTAGTGAATGTTACCAAGCATTTCAAGAAGAAATAATCCCAACTTCGACAAAATTTTCCAAAGTATAGAGAGGAAACATATCCAGGCTTGATTTATGAAGCTAGTATTATCTGGATGATCCAAGCCATCAAAGATAGCAAGAGAAAGGAAAATTACAGAACTCTTTCACTTTCACTGTCTTACTCAAAGACTAAAATTCTAAACAAAGTATTAACAAAACAAATTCATCCATATGTAAGAAACATGATGTCTCATTAAAATGTTGGACTTATTCTAGGAATGTGATATAAGTTTAACATTAGAAAATTGGTCAGTGTGATTTTTTACATTAACAGAAAATGTAGAAAAAAGTATATAATAGAGGCAGAAAAAGCATTTGAAAATACAATTCATGAAAAAACCTCTCAGAGTAAACAGGGTATGAAAAGGAATGCTCATAATCTGATAAATACTGCCCTAAAAATCAGCAGCCAACATTTTTGTGAATCTTGATGAGCTGATTTGAAAATTAATATGGAAAGGCAAAAAGTTATGAAAATCCAAAATGTTCTTGGCAGATGACAAGATAGGAAGATTTGCTCATTCAGGTAACAAATAAATGGTATGATATCAGTGTGGTGTTGGCATAAGGATAGACAATTGGAGCAATGCAACAGACTTACACATAAGTGGTCATCTAATGTATGACAAAGATGATAGTTCAGTGAAACGGTGAAAGGGTTTAGCACTACCTATGAAAACTGAGGTATTATGTATAGTGTTGTCTACTAACTTTGAAGATTGCACATATTGCTAGATGTATACCCAACAGTTATCTATGCCCATGGGTACCAGTAGACACGGTCAAGCATTCATAGTATCCATACCAACACCAAACTGAAAACCCAAAGGTATATCAAAAGCAGGCTGGTTAAATAAATTGTGATACATTAATATAATGAAATACAACACAGCAACAAAAAATGAAAATATAAGATGAACCTCACAAAGAAAGTTGAGCAAAAAAAGACACAAAAAAGACAAAAGATATGAGTCCATTTATCTAAAGCTCAAAAGCAAGGAAAACTACACATCAGTGTTTAGAGCTATAGACTTTGGTAATAAAACTCTTAAGAACATCAAGGAAATGATTCCTAAAAAGGCAATATGGTGGTCCCTTTAGAGAATACGAAGTGCGTTAGGAATGGGAAGAAGCAAAGTATGACTAGGTAGCTGCACACCTTATTCTATTTCTCCCCAGGTAGTGGTGCCATGAGTATTTACTTTAGGTGGGTTCATTAAGTCATGCAAAACAATGAGAGGAGTTATCATTGCTTCTGAGAGGGAAAAAAGAACAAAAGAAAGGGAGGGAGGAAGAAAGGAAACACTGACGCTGCTTGCATGAGAAGGTCAGAGAAAAAGAAGCCTGAAGGCAGAGAGGCTAAGAAGGGACTTGGAAAGTGCCCAGTAGGAAATTTTGTTTGCTGTGAGATCTGCGATGCAAGGTCCTCTTTTACCTCTTTCACAAAGTCTTTTGGAAAGTTGATGCTGCTTTCTGTTTGAATGAGATATTTCACGGAAACTCAAAGAAGGCCTGGCATGTTGTGAAAAGAGAAGACATCTTGGTATACCCAGGACCCGGCAGACGAGGGAATAGCAATTGATCATCTGAGTTAAACCTTGTGTGTATCTTCTTCATGGTGTGGACCTTCTGTTTGGATTAAAGTTACATGTATGCCTCCCCTTTCCCTTTTGATTTGGGTAGAAATGATACAAACTTTGAAGTCATATAGACCTAGGTTCAAATTTCATTTTGATATTTACCTGCTAGGAGAATTTGGGCAAGTTTCTTAGCCTTTCTGAACCTTAATTCCCCACCGTAAATTGGATAATAACAATACTTACCCCATAGGTGACTTAGGAAAAATGCCTAGCAGAGGGGTTGCCAACTAGAGCCCTATAGGCCAGATGTGTGATTTGCTTGGCTCTGCAGAATATTTTTTTAAAATTTTTCTTTCATTTCTTACATGTTAAAATTAGTAGTTTTACATAAAAATCTGAATGCCTGGCTTTTCTTGGAAAATTGGAAAAATCTGACCATGCCAGACCTCATTTTTAAATGGCAATTGCATGTGCTCCTGCAAACAGGGGTGTGACTTCTGCTTGGCCCCAGACCCATTCCGTCTTGATTTTCTTACACTTGACTCGCCTCATTAACATTTCCTGAATGCCTTTAGGCCCTGCACTTGGAACCGGAGTCCAGCACAGAAAATAACCTAAGTGTTGGTTCATTTGTTTCATGATCTCAAAAATTTATTGACCGAATCACATTTATCTATTTCTTTCAGAAAAAAAAAAAAAATGTTTTGAAGGTACAACTTTCTACAGTGCTTGAGAACATTGTGTAAATTTTCTACTTATAGCGTATTATCAACCTTGGTATTCAATGAATGTGTATTACTAACAGGAAATACAACGAACATTGCTTACCATATGAGATACTGCTAAAGAAGCCTGTTGCCAGGTGTCCATGACCAACTTTTCATCAGCCTCAAAGTTGGACTCAACGCTTTCTAGGGAATTATCCATCTTGCCCTTCAGTACTGATTTTGTTTTTGGTTTGGGCGTAACTGTTTCCAGAGAAATGGATATTCGAGGAAATAGAGGAATTCTTTGAGAAACAAACAAGCAAAAGGGATATAAAAATTTTGCTTAACAGAATTCTGTTTTTGTGACCATGTTACTTTGTAAATTTTACTCTCTTGGTTTAATTTCAATTTTCAAAGTTTTCCTGGAAGAATTATTTTAATGGAGAAAAGATTACAAAAGACTGCATTCAAATTTTTGTGGTCTAGAACGTCTTGTTAATAAGAAGAGACTCAAAGCAAACAACAACAAAAAAACATAATTTTGAGACTTAATTCTCAGTAATCATAAAGCAGAGGATTAGACAATGGCCATTATAAAAAAAAGTGACTTTGTAATTTGTTCCAGAGCATACACTTCCCATGAAGGATAAATTAAAAAATCAGTCATGGAAAAGCAAACCAAACAAAACTGGGCATCACTTTTCCAAGGTGACAAGTGTCATTTGGCATCCCGGAGGGCACAACTGAAGGTAGGACATGACTGTCCACGGCCATACCACATTGAACACACCTGATCTCCTCTGACGGTAGCACATGACTAATAGTCATGTGAGGTCTGAAAGGGGCTACTGCACAGAGGCAGCTAAGTTTTGATGGTAGGTGGGGTAGCCTGCAGCACCACCCCCATAAAGATTTTTTCTTTGTTTTATAAAGTGCTGTGGGGACACAAAGTTAAGCTCTCCCTCCCTCTTCCCTTATTGCTGCTCCTTTGAAGAAATTTTTGATCTGCCTCTGGGAATATCTTATCCCAGAAGGATCCCAGGATCTCAAAGGTTAACAGAAGCAGGGAAAGATCTACAAGGTAGAATGCTTATTGTGACTGAGATCTCCCTTCAGTAATAGAAAGAGCAAAGGGCTATCAGCTTGGGGAAGAAACGAGAAGAGAACAGCTCCAAGGATGCCTTTGTTGAAACTAGAGGAAAAGAGTCAGAATCAGTAGTCTAGGAACAAGCATTTGGTTTTGTAGACTCAAGTTGCTGGAGAACAGAGCAGTGATTCAGAAAAATGAATCACTGGTACAGCATCACAGTCACAGTCTACCGTGCCTAAAAAGGCAGTGTATTGAGGATCTGCTACTCATCTACCCCCAAATTAAATTACATTTTAAAAATCAAATAAGGCTAAATCACTGTCACTCCAGTTTGATTGTGATTCATGTGCTCAATAACTTAGGGTAAGGCTTATGTAATCATCTCGAGATGTTTAATACAGTACAACATGTATTTTTCAACATCTTGCTTTGGATGACAGAACTGGTGATATATAACTTAGAATAAGAATTTGCATTTAGAATTTATTTACTGGAAAAAACTCTGATTGAGGTAGCTCTCTCACTATTAGTAGGTATAAACTTGAGCATGTCATTTGACTTTATCAAGTTCAGTTCCTCTTGGAATAATACAAATATGATAATTATTACAAGTAATCATTATCAACTAAGAGTTATTACTATCATTGTGAATAATCTTATGATACTACTACTAATATTATTATTACTATACGGTTGTTGGGAGGAATAAAGCAGACAAAATATATGAAAATTTTTAACATTGTTCTTGTTTTTCTTTATATATGACAGGTTGATAGGTTAATTGGTTTATTGATTGATTGACTGATAGTTCCAGTAGGTACTCAAAGCTGTGATTTGAGGCTGAGACTGGTGCAAAGTTATTCACAGGAAATAAGAACTGGCTGTTCTTTTGCCAGTTTCATTCTACTATCCAACATCAACAGCTTACCCATTATGCCTGACTTGCTATTGTGTGCTGAGAACAGAATGTACTGCCACTCTAGACATAGACATTTGGCCTTTTGATGGTTCTAGTGTTTATATTGCCTTTGGATATTTTAAAATTGTTTTTAATCTCAAAGTTCTCTTTCAGCATCTTGCTGAATATTTTCCTTCTATTTGTGTCAAAAAGAGGGGACACATTTTTACTCTTAGATATTCTTGTGTACACATGGGCCTGACAGGGATGTGATGGGAGTAGATGGAAAAAGCCAGGAGAGAACAGAAATGGGCTTTGGATCACTGCATAAAATATTGTGTTCAGGCCATCTCAAATTCTTTTTGGAATAAGGGAGGGTAAAAGAAACAAATCAGGAGGATACAATAGGTAATAATCAATATTTATTGAGTGTTATTGGGACTCAGTCTCATCTTCTGATACCACGAGATGGTACTAAATGTTTTGTAGATTTTATTTTTCATAATCTTCACAACATCCCTTCTTTACATATAAGGAAACTGAGGCTTAAGAGAGATGGAGTGACTTGACAACAAATAAATTGTCTTAATTTATTTACATACAATGATTAACAGAACTAGGATTCAAACCAGATCTGTCTTACTTCAAAATATATTCATTATCCTGCGTTTAGTTTGTGCAACTCCTGACACCTGCATTGACTGAGTAAACTTGTAAAAATATGGTACACTGCCTTCAACATAAAATATATAGCTCATCCCCTTGGAGATTTACATTTAACTTTCAGTGACTTTATATTATTTTTTAAAATCTGACTTTCTTTTTCCCCTCCTCATATCTGATATAATATTTTCTGTTTATCACCTGCCTGCTGATCATTTAAAAGGATTGTTTTAATTCTTCACTATATTTTATTGATTTAGTTCAAATTAAAATTCATTTAATTTTTAAGGATTTTGATTTCTATTTTTTAATTGCTTTAATTTTAAAAGTTCTCTTAATTTTTTTATAGTTCCATGCCACAGGAATCACCACCACTCCTACCTCCCATTTCTAGAAGACATTTTTCTATCTGTTCAGAACTTCTCAGAGTTGGGGATCTTGCCTTTCCCTTGCCCCTACCCACTGGATGCACAAAAACAATGACTTGCAGAATTTTACATTGCACAGGATTTGCTTGGCTGAAAATAAAATTTTTCTTCTATCCTACCACCAAGTTTATTTTTTTGCTGACAGAAATCTGATGTTAGACTATCAATAGGTCTTTCAGTCCCTCTCATAAGGTCATTATTACATACCTCTGAGACTTTACTGTTTCTCAATGTCTTTACCTGTAAAAGACTGAAAACACCTTCCATTTTCATTTACATAATACAATATGTACACACACACACACCCCTGGTTTGGTCCTTTCATAAAAGTGTTAGATGTTCATAATTTCTTTCTTTCTCTTTTTTTTTTTTTTTTTTGAGATTGGAATCTAGCTCTGTCGCCCAGGCTGGAGTGCAGTGGCGCGATCTCGGGTCACTGCAACCTCCGCCTCCCGGGTTCACACCATTCTCAGCCTCCTGAATAGCTGGGACTACAGGTGCCCGCCACCATGTCCAGCTAAATTTTTTTGTATTTTTAGTAGAGACGGGGTTTCACCATGTTAGCCAGGATGGTCTCGATCTCCTGACCTCGTGATCTGCTGCCTCAGCCTCCCAAAGTGCTGGGATTACAGGCGTCAGCCACCGCACCTGGCCGAGGTTCATAATTTCTTACCAGAAACCATTGGGGCCAAAAGTGTTTCAGAATTCAGAATTTGTGTATTCCATATATTCCTGAATACCACCTGCAGAGTCTGTGGGATGACTCCATCATAAAACGCATTTTATCTATGCACAAAATGAGTAAATATTCCCTATAAATTGGATAATGCATATTAGTAGTCTTAAGTCAATGACACACTAACGTTAAAAAAAAAAGTTTGTTTGTTAGAGCTTTTTTGGACCTTGGATTTGCAGATAAAGGAGTGTGATTTTTATTAGTGGTAATTAATTTTAAATCACAAAGCTTTATGTTTAAAACAATTACAGTGTGATATAATAGCCTGCCTTACCTAAGTTGGCTTTCGGAATTGTCTTTACTATCCAGCTGGACCAAAGGGATTCGAGTAAATCTCTTATTGTCCTCTATTGGGATTTTACTTTCCATTCCCCGGTAATAATCTTGAAGGAGTCTCTTCGTATCTTGGAAACGGTTCAGTTCTGCCTTTAATAGCAAATGTGAATGTTAATATCCAAGAAAGAACAAGCTGATCTGTACATATTTCCGATATAAGCCTCTGAAAGTGCTATTTTGGAAACATTTACATTGAAAATAATTTTCTGGAAATTAAGAAGGAGCATTGGTTATAAGTCTGTATCTAAGATTTTCATTAAAATTAACTAGTGACTTTGCATTCTCTACATTTATGAAACATGATTCTACTTAACAAAATGACTTTTCTATGCCTCTTGACATTGTGACAGTTACAGAATGTATGATGTTTCAAGTAATGCATGCTATTCACTATTTTAACATTAGCAATTCCTGTGTCCTAGATTCAATTAGCCAATATAGTAGCAAACTTCTTTGTCATAGGTAGCATATGAGTTGATTTGGGAGATGTCAAAAAGCACTATACATACAAATACAAAATACAAATACAAAAAGACACTAGGTTCTGGTTCACTAGAGCAACTTAGCTGTGGAGAAACGACAAAGGGCAACATAAAGTTTTTTTTTCTTTCTTTCTTTTTTTTTTTTTTTTTTTTCTTTTTGAGACAGAGTCTTGCTCTATCACACAGGCTGGAATGCAGTGCTATGATCTCAGCTCATTGCAACCTCCACCTCCTGGGTTCAAGCGATTTTCCTGCCTCAGCCTCCTGAGTAGCTGGGTTTACAGGGCCCTGCCCCCACGCTCTCCTAATTTTTGTATATTTAGTAAAGACAGGGTTTTGCAATGTTGGCCAGGCTGGTTTTGAACTCCTGACCTCAGGTGATCTGTCCACCTCAGCCTCCCAAAGTGCTGGGATTACAGGCGTGAGCCACTGCACCCAGCAACATAGAGTCTAAAGAATAGTTCTCTTTCCACAATTTCCTTTCTTGTTCAATATGCGGAGAAGAGAGATAATTCAGTTCCTCCAGTGCTCACAGCTAAACCCTTCTGCTTGCTTTGCCAGTAAGTACCTTGTGAAAAATGGAGCAACCCAGAGGAGCTGGTGGCAAGGTGAGCATCGGTCACTCCCTTGTTGTGACTCCCTGTCAGCAAAGGTCATTTCCTTTTGTGGTATGCATACGCTGAAGTGTGTGCACAGTGAGATTCTGCACAATGCCAACAACACAAATGTAGAATGTGGTATTTTTCAACCTGGTCTCCCACTGGGTTTAGGACAATATCGTGTATATCTGTGCTTCTCCTTGTTAGTGTAAACATGACCTCCAGACTTTACTTTAGTCACCTGGGCTACTCAGTACCTGAGGGCCTAAATATTGAAGCTCCTTACATAGATGAATTCCATGATATCTAGCTAATTACAGAAAGCATCTTTTTAAAAAGGAAAACAAAATTGACCTAATGTTCAAAGTCTTATCTAAACTAAACTCAAAGATATTTATGAAGGGATCCCTACATTTATCAATTATGTCACTACTTATTTTGTAAAATATCAAGAAATATTCTCTTATTGCCATATTCACAGTACAGAATAAATAAATGTCTGGTTTTTTACTGTAGTCTACAATAAAAGACAAGAACAGTTTCAATAAGTCTGTGTTTGATACAGAAAAGGTTAAGCCAAATCACTCCTGGAAAAAGCTGTTTTCTGTACTATTCAACTTTTCTAACTAAATGACTGAAACAGGAAAAAATTAATTTGGTGAACTTGCATCTAAGTTAAAAAATAAAAGTACCATTTACGTATTGTTTTACATTACAGAACATTTTTAATAGTCTCCTTGGATTTTAAACATAAATACATATTTAAGTAGTTTTTTAAACTAGCATTTTGAAATGACAAGAAAAACTAAACCTTTTTCTCTTTCCTTGCAAAACAACCACATTAAGTTAAATCCTACAGTTTGACAAGAAGTGTTTACACCTGTCATGCTTAGGTTTGGTAAAACAGGGGAGAAAAATGAGTCTTGTAAATTTTACTTATGAGAACTTGCAGAATGCCACATTTATGGTGAATTGGATCATATAGAAACCCAATTTGTACAGACTGAATATTGACAACTTTGGGGAATTAAAATAAGTGTGTTGATGTTATAAAAATTATTAGTCATTAAATCATAGCATTGTATTATTTAGTAAATAAATTTAGAAATCAGGAAATTATTTCCTCCATAACTTATAGAACTAAACTATTTAATAAAGATTAGGTTTAGTAGAGCTTCTTTTATACAGTTGGTATTTGGGACAGTGCTGTTCTGTGTGCCTTAGGCTTACCTTACTATAATGATTATCTTATATAAAATATTAATTTATTTTTAGAAGGCATAATTTAATTAACTAAATCTGAATAAGATGCCATACCATATCCAACATTTTCATAAAGGCAGAATTAATCAAAATTCCTGTTACATTTATGATAACTTGTAAACAATATTTTCTCTTAAGATTTTTAATTGTGACAGAATCTTAGATTTAAAAGGAATTTTAGAAATCATCTAGCATAGCATTTTCTAAAATACATTTTGTAGAAAACTTGTCCTATAGGCAGTTAATGAGTACCTTGTTGGGGATGAAACAAAAACTTCTCAAGGTCAAATAGTGTAGAAAATAGAAATAGAAAAAGGATTTCCTTCCTGTAGGGCATTTCAATATCTAAATATGTCGATACACTCATCAGTCTCCCAGGGAGAGGGAGGAAGGCTAGAGTAGATAGCACTTCCCAAAGTCATTTTATCACAGAGTCCTCGTTTTGTGAAACATCTTGTAGGACTAATGTCTATGGAACCTGCTTTGGGATACATTTATCTAGCTGTCTGTTATTCAATACCACAGATTCTTGAAGGCTTTCTCTAGTGTACTTTCCACTGGTCCTCCAAAACCATGTGCAAACTTCTGCTTTTGAGCATCCTGGACAAAAAGCTCATTGCCTCCAAAGTCTGTTACTTGATGGGCTGTTCATTAGGCTCTTTCTCTAAATATTGAATTGAAACCTCTTCTTTTGTAATTTCCACCCTTGGTTTTTATAGGATCTTATTGATCAGTGCAAAATAAGGCTCTCTTCAGTTCTATGTGGCAAACTTTCAACTATTTGAACAATAAAGCAGTGGTTAGGAATACAGTAGACACTCCCTTATCCATGGGGGATAAGTTTCAAGACCCCCAATGGATGCGTGAAACCTCAGATAGTTCCAAACATTATATACACTATGATTTTTCATCTGATAACTAAATTGGCTACTAAGTGACTAACAGATGGGCAGGTAGCATCTACAGGGTGGATACTATGGACAGGGGGATGATTTACGTTCTGAGCAAGACAGAATGAAACAGTGTGAGACTTCATCACACTACTCAAAATGGAGCACAATTTAAAACTTATGAATTATTTATTTCTGGAAATTTCCATGTAATATTTTCAGACCGTGGGTAACAAACTATGGAAAATAAACCCGAGGAGAAGGGGGAGCTACTGTACTGGCTTTGAAGTCAGATGGGCAAATTGTTTCACCTGTGTTTGTCTCAGTTTCCTCATTTGTGAAATGAAGATAATGGAACTTGCAGTGGGCCGGGTGTGGTGGCTCACTCCTGTAATCCCAGCACTGTGGGAGGCCGAGGCGGATGGATCACCTGAGGTCAGGAGTTCGAGACCAGCCTGGCCAACATGGTGAAACCGTGTCTCTACTAAAAATACAAAAATTAGCTGGGCGTGGTAGCGGGCACCTGTAATCCCAGCTACTTGGGAGGCAGAGGTTGCAGTGAGGTGAGATTGCACCATTGCACTCCAACCTGGGTGCAAGAATGAAAATTTGTTGGGAAGTTTTAATGTATTCTACGTGAAAATCTTTAGAATGGTGCCTGGCATATACATATTAAGAATTTAGTAAATGTTAGCTTTTATTTACTGCTTTTTCCTCTTTATTCCTTGTTGGTCTTAGATATTCATTCAATTTCTCAAGATAAAAGTCCTATATCTAAGGATTATTAAAATATTGAGTCACATAATATTTTCAAAGGTGGTATGTATTGCTGTTAATCAAGAATGATTCATAAAACTTATCTGCCTTCATTATTGGTTTTCAGCTATTTCTGCCATAAGCTTTTGATACAACTGTTTATAATACTTGATTTTTGCTTGCCCAAACCAATGTCATGGGGATGCTATCCAGACTGGTCTAGGCTGCTTAGGCACCTCACTTAAATCTTTGCATACAACTCAAGCCATATGGATCTGTCCTCCTGGTTGTGGCCCGGCTTTGTCCTCTGCTTTGGATGACATCTTTCTACCTCCATCTTCTCTTTCCAATCCAGATTCCTAATATGGCTGCACGGGGTCTTCACTGTCCTGGTATCCTGATTTCTTGAAATCATCTACCTGAGGGGCTGCTCCTGCCTCTCAAATTTCTGCTGATATTTCAGACCTTCTGTGGTCTGGCCTATGCCTGAGCCATGAATTGTCCCTTTGAAGGCTGGAAGTACCAGCATCCTTTGATGAAAAGACATTTACTGAACACCTATTATGCAGTAGCTGTAGGGATTGCCAGATAAGTACTCTCATTTCCTGTAGTATCTCTTTATCTAAGTTAATCAACTAAAGACCAGAAATGTACCCTTTTCCATTCTCTCTCTTCACTCCTATTGTTTTAGGAAAAAAATACTCATGTACACACAACTTGAAGGAAGACAGCCTTCATATTCTCTTCAGTTTGACTCAACTTTAGACAGGCTGCTTCCTGACTCTAGGCCCCACCTCCCTTTTGTTAGAGCATTTGCTTTAAGAAAACTTGACATTGTAAATCCTTTCACTGTTCCTTTGAGATATAAATCTTTTCAAAAGCCTCCTACCATCTGTACAACCCAGAAAAGAATGCCTTTTTCAAGGACCTAAAAACCATCTCTTTGTAATGTAATTAATCATCAAGGAATACAGTGCCTCTGTCTCCCAGTTCCTGTGTGAGAGTAGGAGCCTAACTTCACTAGGTGCATTGCTTCAAGTCCTAAAACTACCTCCTGTGATGAAGATTGTAGAAAGTTGACTTTTCCTTCTGATAACATCAATTGGCAAACACAGTTGGCCTATGACCCATACCTTCTAACCTACTCCGGCTCTTAAAAACTCTCTAGCCCTTTGTCTTGGCAGAGTTGGGTTTGTGCTTTCTCCCCTATTGCTGGCAATGGTGTCAGAATAAAATCAGCACCTGTCTTCTAATCTTGTCCTGTGCAACTTTTTTTTAACTTAATAGGCTGCAAATATAAGTTAATCAGGTTGCATTGATTATGGTCTGTTTTTCTAGTCCAGTATTGGAAAACTTTATTTTCAGGAATCAAATGTCTGCCTGGCCTGATCTTGCCTATGTTTGTTGTGGTCAGGCTGCTTTCCTGGGCTTTCTTTGTCCACTTACGGGGTCTGCTTTGAGAGTCTGGTTAGGTAACTCAGTTGTAGACACTATTTCTACTGTGGCTTTCTACATATCTAGGCCACCTGGAGCAAAGCTGGTGGGTAGTTGCTTGGGATGCTTCCAATTTGGGTGCATATTGGGCTGGACCAAAATGTATTATTTCAGCTAGCTTTCTTGGTGAGCTGGAGCTCATACAGGCATAGTGCTATACCAAAATGAGCCCTGAACAGACCTCTCATATTCCCAAGAAAGTGTCATATGAGGGACTGAGGGATGAGGCTGTGAAGGGAAGTGCCTGGGTCATTGTGACCACTGCTCTTACCTGCATCAGGGAAAAGAAATGGTTCATTGTCATTCCAAGAGAGTCCTGTAACCAGCTCTCGTTAATGATGTCAAGCCGCTCCTGCTCTGCCTCTTCCTTCCGGGCATCACAAATGTCCCACAGGCGGTCTCGCAGATCCTAGACAGAAAACAAGCATCGGCATCGTCATTATGCTTTAGACCGTTGCTCAAACCACCTAGGTGCAATAAAACTAAAATCCTTTGCCTCTCTTAAAAATGTCTCTAAAGAAATTTTACACCAATTGCACTCCTGTATTGTATGTGCTCATTCAACCAATATTCATTTTGAGCCTATTCTGTCAGTCCCTCACGTTTGAAGAGGACCTCACCGCATCATATGTCTATGCCTACCACAAACCCACTATGTTTTACTTTATTCATGAATGGCTATGTTTTATGTGCTTTAATCCTTCCTAAAAAAAAATGTGTTTGATTGAAAAAGTCATTTCAGTGAATTTTTTTGGGGGAAATGGCAATTGTTGGTGGAAAAAATATGCAGCTGTATTAAATCAGGGGCATAAATTTGTTAATTAATACCACAGGTGTAACATATTGTTCACCAAAAAAATATATATCACAGTGTTTCTTTATCCACTCATTGATTGACGGGTATTTGGGTTGGTTCCACGATTTTGCAATTGTGAATTGTGCTGCTATAAACAGCGTGTGCAAGTATCTTTTTCAAATAATGACTTCTTTTCCTCTGGGTAGATACCCAATAATAGGATTGCTGGATCAAATGGTAGTTCTACTTTTAGTTCTTAAAGGAATCTCCACACTGTTTTCCATAGTGTCTGTACTAGTTTACAGTACCACCGGCAGCGTAGAAGTGTTCCCTGATCACCGCATCCTCGCCAACATCTACTGGTTTTTGTTTTTTTCATTATGGCCATTCTTGCAGGAGTAAGGTGGTATCACATTGTGGTTTTGATTTGCATTTCCCTGATCATTAGTGATGCTGAGCATCTTTTCATATGTTTGTTGCCTATTTGTATATCTTCCTTTGAGAATTGTCTATTTATATCCGTAGCCCACTTCTTGATGGGATTGTTTTTTTCTTACTGATCTGAGTTCATTGTAGATTCTGGATATTAGTCTTTTGTCAGATGTATAGATTGTGAAAATTTTCTCCCATTCTCTGGGTTGTCTGTTTACTCTGCTGACTGTCCATTTACCGTGCAAAAGCTGTTTTGCTTAATTAGGTCCCAGCGATTTATCTTTGCTTTTATTGCATTTGCTTTTGGGTTTTTGGTCATGAAATCCTTGCCAAAGCCAATGTCTAGAAGGGTTCTTCCAATGTTATCTTGTAGAATGTTTAGTTTCAGGTCTTAGGTTTAAGACCTTAATTCATCTTGACTTGATTTTTGTATAAGGTGAAAGATGAGGATCCAGTTTCACTCCCCTATGTGTGGCTAGCCAATTATCCCAGCACCATTTGTTGAATAGGGTGTCCTTTCCCCAATTTATGTTATTGTTTGCTTTGTCAAAGATCAGTTGGCTGTAAGTATTTGGGTTTATTTCTGGGTTCTCTATTCTGTTCCATTGGTCTATGTGCCTATTTTCATACCAGTATCATGCTGTTTTGGTTACTATGGTCTTATGGTATAGTTTGAAATCAGGTAGTGTGATGCTTCTAGATTTGTTCTTTTCGCTTAGTCTTGCTTTGGCAATGTACGGTCTTTGTGGTTCCATATGAATTTTAGAATTGTTTTTTCTAATGCTCTGAAGAATGTTGGTGGTATTTTGATGGGGATTGCATTTAATTTGTAGATTGCTTTGGGCAGTATGATCATTTTCACAATATTGATTCTACCCATCCATGAGCATGGTATGTGTTTCCATTTGTTTGCTGTCTTAATTTAATTTAATGTAACTTAATTTGGGAGAGCTAAGTAATTAAACATGAGGCCAAAGTACATAAGAAAGCGGCAGCCCTTTATTGCAAATACGCACACTCTTGGGCGAGGTTCTCTGGTCCTCAGGTGCAGGGGGGCCAGGGAAGTCGCGCCAGTGCTCTCCGGTGAGGTTCCCCGGTCCACAAATGCGGGACCGAAGAAGTCACGCCGGATTCTGCCGGCAGCAGACTTTTATGCATTGGTACTGGAAGGGGAAGGGCAGTGGGCGGGATAAGGGTGTGATAGGGGCATCTCCATAGGCATGGCCGGGTAAGTTTCGATCTCTTCGGATTGACATCACCTGGCGCATGCTCGGTTGATCTGCATCTTCCCAGGCGCAGGCTGCATTTTTCCGGGCGTGGGTAAGTTGGTGATGAAGAACCCGGAAACAACAGGTACTGCTCCATCTTGTTCACCTTCCTCCATCTTGTCCCTTCTCCCTCACCCAAACATTTGCGTCATTGTGTCATTTATGATTTTTTTCATCAGTGTTTTGTAGTTTTCCTTGTAGAGGTCTTTTGACTCCTTGGTTAGGCATATTCCTAAGTATTTCATTTTTTTTTTTTGCAGCTATTGTAAAAGGGGTTGAGTTCTTGATTTGATCCTCTGCTTGGCTGCTGTTGGTGTATAGAAGAACTACTGATTTGTGTACATTAATCTTGTATCCAGAAACTTTGCCGAATTCTTTTATTAGTTCTAGGAGCTTTCTGGAGGAGTCTTTAGGGTTTTCAAGGTAAACGATCATATCATCGGCAAACGAACAGTTTGACTTCCTCTTTACTGAATTCAATGCGTTTTATTTTTTTCTCTAGTCTGACTGCTCTGGCTAGGACCTCCAGTATTATGTTGAAGAGGAAAGGTGAGAGTGGGCATACTTGTCTTGTTTCAGTTTTCAGAGGAAATGCTTTCAACTTTTCCCCATTCAGTATTATGTTGGCTGTGGGTTTGTCATAGATGGCTTTTATTACATTGAGGTATGTCCCTTGTATGCCAATTTTTGCTGAGAGTTTTAATCATAAAGGCATTCTGGATTTGCTTTTTCTGCATCTGTTGAGATGATCACATGATTTTTATTTTTAATTCTGTTTATGTGGTGTATCACATTTATTGACTTGTGTATGTTAAACCATCCCTGCATCTCTGGTATAAAAACCACTTGATCATGGTGGATTATCTTTTTGACATATTGTTGGATTTGGTTAGCTAGTGTTTTGTTAAGGATTTTTAGCATCTATGTTTATCAAGGATATCGGTCTGTAATTTCCTTTTTTGGTCGTCCTTTGCTGGTTTTGGTATTAGGGTAATGCTGGCTTCATAGAATGAATTAGAGAGGGTTCCTTCTTTCTCTATATTGTGAAGTAGTATCAAAAGGATTGGTATCAACTCTTCTTTGAATGTCTAGTAGAATTTTACTGTGAATCCATCTGGTCCTGGACTTTTTTATGTTGGTAATTTTTAAATTACCATTTCAATCTTGCTGCTTGTTATTGGTCAGTTCAGGGTATCTAATTCTTCTTGATTTAAGCTAGGAAAGTTGTATTTTTCCAGGAATATATCCATCTCTTCTAGGTTTTCAGGTTTATGTGTGTAAAAGCGTTCACAGTAGCCTTGAATGATCTTTTGTATTTCACTGAGGTCAGTTGTAGTATCTCCTGTTTTGTTTCTTAGTGAGGTTATTTGGATTTTCTCTCTTCTTTTCTTGGTTGGTCTTGAGAATGGCCTATCAATTTTATTTTCAAAGAACCAGCTTTTTGATTCATTTGTCTTTTGTATTGTTGTTGTTGTTGTTCCAATTTTATTTAGCTCTGCTCTGATGTTGTTTTTTTCCTTTCTTCTGCTGGGTTTGAGTTTGGTTTGTTCTTGTTTTTCTAGTTCCTTGAGGTGTGACCTTAGAATGTCAGTTTGTGCTCTTTCAATCTTTTTGATGTAGGCATTTAGGGCTATGAACTTTCCTCTTAGCACCACATTTGCTGTATCCGAGGTTTTGATAGGTTGTGTCATTGTCATTCAGTTTGAAGAATTTTTTAATTTCCATCTTGATTTCGTTTTTGATCCAATGCTCATTCAGGAGCAGGTTATTTAATTTCCATGTATTTGCATAGTTTTGAAGATTTCTTTTGGAGTTGATTTCCAGTTTTATTTCATTGTAGTCTAAGAGAGTGCTTGATATAATTTCAATTTTCTTAAATTTATTGAGGCTCATTTCATTTCCTATCATACGGTCTATCTTGGAGAAAGTTCTATGCTCTGTTGAACAGAATGTGTATTTTGCGGTTGTTGGGTGAAATGTTCATATATATCTGTTAAGTCCATTTGTTCCAAGGAATAGTTTAAATCCATTGTTTCTTTGTTGATTTTCTATCTTGATTACCTGTCTAGTGCTGTCAGTGGAATATTATTGTCCCCCACTATTATTGCGTTGCTGTGTGTCTCATTTCTTAGGTCTATTAGTGATTGTTTTATAAATTTGGGAGCTCCAGTGTTAGGTGCATACATGTTTAGGATTGTGATATTTTCCTGTTGCACAAGGTCTTTTACCATTATAAAATGTCCCTCTTTGTCTCTTTTAACTGCTGTTGCTTTACAGTTTGTTTTGTCTGATATAAGAATAGCTATGCCTGCTCACTTTTTGTGTCCATTTGCATGAAATGCCTCTTTCCACCCCTTTACTTTAAGTTTATGTGAGTCCTTATGTATTAGTGAGTCTACTGATGGCAGCAGATACTTGGTTGGTGAGCTCTTACCCATTCTGCAGTTCTGTATCTTTTAAGTGGAGCCTTTAGGCCATTTACATTCAATGTTAGTATTGAAATGTGAGGTGCCATTGCATTCATCATGCTCTTTGTTGCCTGTGTACTTTTGGTTTTTTTGTTTGTTTTGACTTTTTAACTTGTATTTTTGTTTTATAGGTCCTGTGTGATTTATGCATTAAAGAGGTTCTGTTTTGATGTGTTTCCAGGATTTGTTTCAAGATTTAGAGCTTCTTTTAGCAGTTCTTGTAGTGGTGACTTGGTAATGGCAAATTCTCTGAGCATTTGTTTGGTTGAGAAAGACTATGTCTTTCCTTCATATACGATGCTTAGTTTTGCTTGATACAAAATTATTGGCTGATAATTGTTTTGTTTGAGGAGGCTGAAGATAGGGCCCCAATCCCTTCTAGCTTGTAGGGTTTCTGCTGAGAAATCTGCTGTTAATTCGATAGGTTTTCCTTTATAAGTTACCTGGTGCTTCTGTCTCACAGCTCTGAAGATTCCTTCCTTTGTCTTAACTTTGGATAACCTGATGACAATGTGCCTAGGCGATGATTCTTTTGTGATAAATTTCCCAGGTGTTCTTTGTACTTCTTGTGTTTGAATGTCTAGGTCTCTAGCAAGGCTGGGGAAGTTTTCCTCAATTATTCCTCTAAATATGTTTTCCAAGCTTTTATGATTCTCTTCTTCCTCAGGAACACCAATTATTGTTAGGTTTGGTCACTTAGCATAATCCCAGACTTCTTGGAGGCTTTACTCATATTTTCTTTTTCTTTTATCATTGTCTTTGTTGGACTGGGTTAATTTGAGGACCTTGTCTTTGAGCTCTGAATTTCTTTCTTCTACCTGTTCAATTCTATTGCTGAGACTTTCCAGAGCATTTCAGGTTTCTAAAAGTGTGTACAAAGTTTCCTGAATTTTTGTTTGTTTTTTCTTTCAGCTACCTATTTCCTTGAATATTTCTCCCTTCACTCCTTGTATTGTTTTTTGGATTTCCTTGCATTTGGCTTTGCCTTTCTCTGGTGCCTCCCTGATTAGCTTAATAACTAATCTCCTGCATTTTTTTTTCAGATAAATCAGGGATTTCTTGGTTTGGATCCATTGCTGGTGAACTAGTGTGATTTTTTTCGGGGTGTTAAAGAGCCTTGTTTTGTCATATTACCAGGGCTGATTTTTTGGTTCCTTCTCATTTGGGTAGGCTCTGCAGAGGAAAGGTCTAGGACTGAAGGCTCTTGTTCAGATTCTTTTGTCCCACAAGATGTTCCCTTGATGTAATACTCTCCTGCTTTTCCTATGGATGTGGTTTTCTTTGAGCCAAACTGCAGTGACTGTTGTCTCTCTTGTGGGTGTGGCCATCCAGTAAGTCTACCCTGCTCCGGGTTGGCACTGGGGGTTGTCTGCACAGAGTCCTGTGATGTGAATTGTCTGTGGGTCTCCCAGCCATGGATACCAGTGCCTGTTCTGGTGGAGGTGGTGGGGGAGTGCAATGGACTCCATGAGGGTTCTTAACCTTGATGGTTTAATGATCTATTTTTGTGCTGGTTGGCGTCCTGCCAGGAGGTGGTGCTTTCCAGAGAACATCAGCTATAGTAGTGTGGAGAGGGACCAGCAGTGGGCGGGGCCCAAGAACTCCCAAGATTATATGCCCTTTGTCTTCTGCTACCAGGGTGGCTAGGGAAGGACCATCAGGTGCGGGCAGGGTTAAGCATATCTGAGCTCAGACTCTCCTTGGGTAGGTTTTGCTGCAGCTGCTGTCGGGGATGGGGGTGAGATTCCCAGGTCACTGGACTTCTGTACCTAGGAGGATTATGGCTGCCTCTGCTGAGTCATGTAGATTGTCAGGGAAGTGGGGGAAAGCCGGCAGTCACAGCCTCATGCAGCTTCCATGCAAACCGAAGGGCCGGTCTCACTCCCACCGGGCCTCTGCCAACAGCCCCGAGTCTGTTTCCAGGCAGTGGGTGAGATGGGCTTGAGAACTTGTTCAAGGATACCCACCTCCCAGCTGTGAAACAAAAGGGCTTGGGTCATCCCCCACCTGTGGAGTCTGCACACCGGACGTGCACCCTCCCCCGAGCTCTGGCCAGGAGGCTTCTTGCCCAGTTCAAATTGTTACAAGGTTCAGCTACACATGTCCTTCTCCCTGTGGAGTTTTACCCCCTTGCTCCTTTGGCCACCCTCCCGATGGAACCCTGTGGTGCCAGGTGGGAATGGGCTGCTTGGGCACCCAGCGAGCTCCCAGTGCCTTTCTGCTACTTCCTCTACTCTGTATTTCACTCAGCTCTCGAAATTGACTCAGCTCCAGGTAAGGTTAGAAACTTCTGCAAACAGACTTTCAGTTTCTCCAGTGAGGGTGTGCTCAGGAGAGGAGGGTCTCCCTTCCCACTTATGCAGTTGGGGCACTCATAGTATTTGGCATGTCTCCCAAGTCCCGCAGGAGCAGTCTGCCTCCTTCAGAGGGTCTGTGGGTCCTCTCGAGATTGCTGGTTTGTTCTTCCAGTTGATCTGGAGCTAAAATTCACAGTGCAAGCCTCCATACACTGCTCTGTCCAGAGTTGTAATCTAGTCCTGCCTCGTATCTGCCATGATGATCCAGTTTTTTTTGTTTGTTTATTTTTGGTTTTTTTTAGGCAGAGTCTCACTCTGTTGCCCAGGCTGGAATGTGCTGTGAGCGTGATCTTGGCTCACTGAAGCCTCCACCTCCCAGGTTCATGCAATTCTCCTCTTTATATATTTTTTAAAGAAAAGAGGGGACACAGCAGAGGAAAAAGCACAAAAGCAGGGCAACCTTGATTCTAGTTCTTTTTCTCCCACAGACTCAGTGTGAAACCTTTGCAAGTAACATCATGTCTGTGGCTCAGTTTTGTAATGGACAAAATGAGAACAATGCAACTGCAGAACCTCTCTATTAATTTAATAGGATTGGAATGAAATAATTGAAGAACAAGGAATATTACCAGGGATAAAAAGGGATTAAAGCAATGAGTTTTTGTTATGAACTTGCCCAGAGGCATTTCTGGTTTTCACATTTTATTTAGCAAGAATTAGGGAATTACTAAATACATAAATCAGAGATGTATTTAAGAGAGATTCATAACTATTAATTGAGAAGATCATGCAGACTAAATCATTAAAAACTTCTATTCTTACAAAAGGTGTAAAGACTTTCCACTGGGTAAAAACCCACATTCAACTTATGTGGTGCTTACTAGAGATACATAAAACAAAATGACACAAAAAGGTCAGTGTGGAAACTTATATGACCACATACAAATTAAAAATAAAGCAAGGTTTATGGTATTTATATAAGATAGCAGTCAAATTTAAGACAAAAACACTTTGGACACAAAGATTTTATACCATAATGAGGAACAGGGCAACTTGGGCACAGAATCCCAACACTACTGCTTACTATGCTGGCTACTTTACCATATTTGTTCATCTATAAAATGGGAGTATTACTAGTTCCTGCCTCAGAGGGTGATTATGGGGATGAAAAAGACAGTGCCAGAACATAGTGCATGCTCAGCATTTAGTTATTACTGTTGCTGCCTTAAAATTGATGAAAATCAAAAACCATAGCAAGGAAAATGGATAGAAATGTAATAGTCACAGGAGTTTTTCACTTACTTTCACCAGTTTTTACAAGATCATGTAGCTATAAAAATGTCAAAAAAGAAAAAAAAAAAAGGAATAGAGTGCTTATTTCAATCAGAATTACCTGTACCCTTTTAAAAACAAATGTGATACAAGGATTTATACTAAATCTAATTAGTTTGGTCATAAGGAATGAAACAAAGGCAGGTTTAGCTTTTTTTTTTTTTAACTTGACTTCAGAAGTTTCTCTACTGTATACTGTCGCTGAAGATCCACTGCTAAAAATGTTATAATGTCTTTGATAAGGTTGATTTGGCCAAAATTTACTGAACCTTCCAAGTAGAAATTATGTATGTTGTTCTCTAGTATCCATGGATCATTTCTAATATCCAAATTTCTAATCAAATTTATTTTTCTTCCCTTGACCATTCTTTCTAGAGGTTTCTCTGCCTTTATTGCCTGGATTGAATTTTAAGTTTAATATGCTTTATTTGCCAAAATTTAAATTTAAATTTAATGCCAAGTTTTTAAGAATTATCCTCATTAATTCCTTTCTCCTTTCCTCAGCTTTATTTTCTAGCTTCTTTTTGAAGTTATATTTATTTCTATTCTTCCATGCCTGATAATAAGTGAAGAAAAATAAAAGTGACTATTTCCACCATATCTAACCATGTAGCTAAATATCCACATATATATATATATATATAATGTAAGTCTATGTTAATATATTTTAGAGTCTTCTCACATCATTGGAATAACTTTCTGAAAAAAAGTTAAATGAGATTCCTATCGAAGTAACATAATATTTTAAATATTTAAAAGTAAAATAAAGAACTATAAAAGTATTAAAAATTGTGTTACATTTCTATATAATCTTGGGGTGAAGTATTTTTTAATTGATCACAAAAAAGCTATAAAGGAAATTTCCTTATTTATCTATATAAACTTAGAAAACCTTCTGCATATTAAAACTCACTTCAAACATCAAACTGGGAATATATATGTATTATATGATCAACAGATGGCTTATTTCCTTAATACATAAAAAGATCTTAGAAGTCAGTAAGAAACAGAGCATGCTCCATCAGAAAAAGGGGCAGAAATCACAAGCATATTTCAGCAGGAGGAAAATAAATGGCCATTAAACTCAGGAGAAAATGGTCAACTTCAATTGTAAATTGAAGAAAAAATGAACATTACAGGAATATATTCATATTTTTACTCATTAAATTGGCAAAGATTAACAAAAAAGAATCTAATATTTGATATAAATCTAATAATTTAGATTTAAAATGTTTGTATAATTGAAAATATACAAATCTGATATTTGCATAATCTATTAGTTGGCATAAAATTTACAAGTTCTTACTGTGTAAATTTTTCAAATTGTAAATTTTTAATATATTTTAAAAACCTTAAAAATAAGCATAATCTTAAACAATTTTCACTTAAAAAAGTTTGCCCATGGAAATAATTAAGGATGTGGTCAATAGTTAGCTGGATGAAATTTTACTGTAAAATTCTCTGTAATAAAACGTTGGTATTCAAGAAATTGTTAATAAGATGGTGACTAAACATAGAAATCTGTAAAATAAATTATATAGTCCACTAGTCATATCTTTTAGTCATAAAAATGGTGTTGTAGATGAATGTTTATTGAAAAAGAAAACATGTTCTATTGATTTAAAAAGAATGTTACAAAACAATACATATTTTGCTATCAAATTTTTGTAAAAACTATCTGGAAAGACATGCAGATGTGCACCAAGGTAGCAACCACCATTGACTATTAGGGATTTGTCATTTAAAATTTTGCTTCTTATTATCTAATTTATCTACAATAAACGTATGTTGCATTTGGAATTAGGAAAAAGGAAATCCCAAATAAGATATTTTAAATTTCCAAATCTTCTCATTCTCTGCCAACAATCACCTGACTAACATGGAGAAGAAGTATGCAGGAAGGCTGGCTTTATGAATAGGTAGGAAAAAAGAAAACAGAAAAAAAATTGTAGGGTTTATAAAGATATTAATTACTCTTTGAAGAGTGTCAACGAATAGGCAAAATACTTTGATTTTACCAGGATACTTGAATACCTGTTGGGATAAACCCTTCAACACCCACCCTATCACCCAAGCCACAACAACGCCTTGCTTCCATTGCAAAAGCTTCCCATCTGGTCTTCCAACGTGTCTTCCTGCTGTTTTTACTCTACTGTAGACTCTTAAAACCAGAGAGCAATGCTTCCCATTCTCACTCAGATCAATAGCAATATTCTTGTAATAACCTCCAAGGTCTTAGGTAATCTGGTTACCTAACAATCTCTCTGACCCTATCATCAGTCAACTGTTGCCTAGCTCACTCTGCTCCAGACACACCAGCCTCCTTGCTGTTCTTCAAACACATCAAGTGTCCTCCCCCTTCAGTGTCATCGCTCTTGCTTTTGTCTGTGCCTCACACACCCTTTCTCCAAATATTTACATGGCTTATCCAATCACTTCTGTCCTCAGTCTGTTCAAATGCCACCTTCTTAGTGAGATTTACCACAGCCACTGTTTACAAAATGGCACATCCAACTTTCTTTTCCCCTTGCCCTGCTTTCTTGTTCTCTACATAGCTCTTATGACTAAGGACACATTCATTATATGCTTATTTGTTTATTGTTTATTCTGTGTCTCCTGGACACAAGGATATAAACACCATGTGGTCACAGATTTATTTTGTCCACTGCTGAATCCCTAGCCTCTTTAATAGTGATAGGACCATAATAGATGCTCAATAAGTATTTATTGAGCAAATGAATGGGGTATGGGTTTGAGATTGGCAATGTTTTAATTACATAAATCAATATTTAGGTCACAATCAGTTCTGACTGTTAGTAATCTATACTTAAGGTAGTAGCAAGGTACTCTTCTGATGGGATAAGGGGGACTGTCAATTTAAAAGGAAAGATGAAGGGTAAGATAATGAAATTAGGTTTTTTGTACATTAAAGGCCCCTTTCTAAAGCATCAGGGTAATATAATTCATTCATGAGTTTACGAAAATCTGCTTGTCATTGTGCTTGCTGGAGCACTACCAGGAATTGTGCTTGCTAAAGATACAAAGACGTGTAGTATTTAGTACCAGCCCTTAAGAGATCTATTCAACAGAGGCAATTCTAGCTTTTCCATGTCATTCTCTCATTCCCCTTCTCCTTGCTATCAACCAAATGTGTAACTGTGCTCAAGGCAGGAATGTGATTAACACCAGGCATAAACACAGTTACATAGACTCACAAAGGGACTAAGGGACTAGAAATCTACAAGACAGATGCCAAGAATGCGCTTGTACTGCGGACTTTGGCCCTTCTTACCAGAAGTGTTGCTATGGTATTCTAATTCTAAACTCAAAGTACGGGAAAGCCACTACCTTGAAAGTTAGCTGGTTAATAGTTCAAACCATTTTCTTTCTCATCCTCATACCTCACAAAAGTGAGGAGCAAATGAGTTGGGGTTTTGCAGGACAAGATATGAAAGCCAGCTAACTCTGTCCCAATAGGTCACTATTTCCTTACATTCACTCGTTGGTGTAGTTCAGCCTTTGTTTCCTCATCATCCCACAGGTCATCAGGAAGGGAGTTGAAATCAGCTTGCCATTGAGCTACAAAATCTTGCTTGTGATCTGGACGCTTTAGAAACTCCTGGAAACTTGTTCTGTAGACATGAAGAGAATGAGATAAATTTTATATGTCATGCCTCTAAACTGTAAAATTCTAACTTTGGAAACTTTACTTACCTAATCTCATATAAGTAAGCAAGCACAGTATGCTGGTCTTCCCTCAGATGCCTGAGTACTGTTTTGATGGTGTTTATATAGGAATTTTCTATTAGTTCCCAGTAAGGTACTAAAAACGAAGGCATTTCCTGTTAAATTGTAAAGTATAGAAATTTTTACTTCAAAATGAAAGTTCTTCTGAATAATAGAGTCAAAGGAATAGTCCCAAGCAAAAAGGTCAAGATGCAACTGCAACTACCTAAAGCATTCCCTGTGAGACTTCTTGCTCCTCTTCTCTCCCACATGCCCCACTACAGCAAATTCATATTCCAAATAATCTTCCATGTCTCAGCCCAGATATTATTTATTCCAGAAATTGGGGGGCTGGGCACGGTGGCTCATGCCTGCAATCCCAGCACTTTGGGAGGCCAAGGTGGGCAGATCACCTAAGGTCAGGAGTTCTAGACTAGCCTAGCCAACATCATGAAAGCCTGTCTTTACTAAAAATACAAAAAAATAGCCAGGTGTGGTGCCATGTGCCAGTAATCCCAGCTACTTGGGAGGCAGAAGCAGGAGAATTGCTTGAACCTGAGAGGCAGAGCTTGCGGTGAGCTAAGATTGTGCCATTACACTCCAGCCTGGGCAACAAGAGTGAAATTCCATCTCAAAAAAATATTATTTATTCCAGAAATCCTTCCCAGATACAACAAGTCTGCAAGGTCACACACTGAGGTTCTGAGGTTCTCCCTTAGCATCCTGTACTTTTCCCATCATAACACTGATGCTGTTAATTGTAACATCATCATTTACTTGTCTGTACTCACCTCTAGAATGGCAGTCCTATAAAGCCAGAAACTGATTGTCTTGTTTACCATTATAAGAAGACTCTTCAAAAAGATTATGAAAAATGCACATTATGAAAAAACTATGCATGAATTTTGAAATTCAATATTTGAACACATCTGAATAGGATGTAGTTTCAGACACTGAAAAAGATGAGATATCAGCTTGAAAAAAGCCCCTATCTGAGCAACATGAATTCTGCAAAAATTGAAAGAAGAACAAACATCAAATTGCTGGTGAAGCTTGGGAGGAAGAATGGTGAAATCATTGATGCTTTATAAAAAGTTTATGGGCACAATGTTCCAAAGAAATTAGCAATTTACTAACTGATCTTAAGAAGGTGAGATAATGTTGAAGATGAAGACTGTAGCAGTAGACCAATTCATATCAATATTCAAAGAAAAAATTAACTTTTTGTGCCCTCACTGAAGAGGACCAATGATTAACAGCAGAACAATAGCCAACCCCACGGACATCTCAATTGGTTTAGCTTACACAACTCTGACTAAAAATAAAAGTAGAGGAAACTGTCCATTAGATGGATGTCAAAACCATTGTGCCCTGAATAGCGGTAGACAAGAGCAAAGCTTTCAATAGAAATTGTTAACAAGTGAGATCAAGATTCTAAAGCATTTCTTCAAAGAATTTATAATGAGAGATGACGTGTGGCTTTATCAGTATGATTCTGAAGACAAAGCACAATCAAAGCAATGGCTACCAAGAGATAGAAGTGGTCCAGCCAAAGTAAAAGCAGACTATATCAAGAGGAAAGGTCATGTCAACAGTTTATTTTTTATTTTTATTTTTTTTTATTTTTGGATGCTCGAGGCATTTTGTTTGTTAAATTTCTGAGGGGCCAAAGAAAAATAACATCTGCTTATTATGAGAGTATTTTGAGAAAGTTTGCTAAAGCTTTAGCAGAAAAACAACTGAGAAGCTTCATCAGAGAGTTCTTCTCCACCACAACAATTCTCCTGCTCATTCCCCTCATCAAACAAGAGCAATTTTGTAAAACACTTGATGGGAAATCATTAGGCATCCATGATATTGTTTGGCTCTGTGTCTCCACCCAAATCTCATCTCAAATTGTAATCCCCATAATCTCCATGTGTCAAGGGGAGGACCTGGTAGGAGGTGACTGGATCATGAGGTGGGTTTTCCCCATGCTGTTCTCATGATAGTGAGTTACTTCTCATGTGACATGATGATTTTATAAGTGTTTGACAGTTCCTCCTTCACACACACACATACACACTTTCACAATGTGCCTGCTTTCCTCTCTGCCATGATTGTAAGTTTCCCAAAGCTTCCCCAGCCATGTGGAACTGTGTGAGTCAATTAAAACTCTTTCTTTTATAAATGACCCAGTCTTGGGTATTTCTTTATAGCATTGTGAAAACAAACAAATACAATCCACCTTATATTTCTGATTTGGCTCCATCTGTCTTCTTTTTGCTTCCTAATCTTGAAATATCTGTAAAGGGTACCCATTTTTTTAAAACAAATAATGTAAAAAAGACTGCATTGACATGGTTCAACTCTCGGGACCCTCATTTCCTTAAGGATGGACCACACTGTTGGCATTATCTCCTATAAAAGTGTCTTAAACTTGAAGCTTATGTTGAGAAATAAGGCTTATTTTTAAATTTTTATCTTTTAATTCAATTTTTCCACAAGCTTTTTGAAGTCCTCTCATGCCATCTTTTCTTTAATTACCATAGTGTTTGGGACATAGTTGGCCCTCAAGGAATAGTTATTGAATGAATAAATTGAATCATCACAGGTGACATATTTTGTCTCAGTTAGGAAACTGCCTAGCATGAAGAACACCTAGTGTTCATGTCAGGGTGATGATGAGTTATTTCTCTGATTACATTTAGAAGGTTCTTTCATTCCTGTGAGCTTCATGAAAATCAGAAATTTTCTTTTATATTTTCTTTAATAATGCAAATAAACAATCAAAACCAAGAAATAATCTAAATTAATAAAGCTGAGGATCCATATTATATTTATTATATTTTTATTGGCTGTGCATTTATTTACTCAGGGAATTACACACGGAGACGTTAGAGGTCATCTGGGCTAATTTCCTCTCCAATCAAGAAATGCCAAATGCTAGAGATATATTATCTAATCTCCCTGTGGACCTCATGTATGCATCAAGCACAGAATTTCAAGGCAGCCTCCTTCAATGTTCACAACTCATGTTACCGGAAAACTTTTTCTTCTGTTGAGCAGAAATTCGTCTTTCTGTAATTTCCACTGAGTCCTTGCTATCCTCTTTGGAGAAGGACAGACTACATTCTCACTATTTTTCTTATAGCAGAGGCTGGCTTGAAGGAAGGCAATGGCATAGGGAAAGAGGAAGGAAGGGCAGAATCCGGGAACGGATTGTACTATGTGTACTATGTTTTTTCTTTTGCATACATTCCTATGATATGATTTAATTTATAATCAGGCACAGTAAAATATTAACAACTAGTAATAAAATAGAACAATTATGACAATATACTGTAAAAAAATTACGTGATTGAGGACTCTTTCTCTCTTTCTCTTACTCCCTGATCCACATATTCAGCCTTGCTCTCAAGGCTAGAGCAGGAATGGGTCCACTCAACAAGAGTTATTCTTGCTGTGCACGCTCCAAATGATCATCTTTATATTTTATTAGTGCTCAAAAGTAATGTGTTTAATAATTTGCTCTTAAATTACAACAATAATTAATGTATATATTATTGGTCTGTATGTTACTAAGTCCCACTGCCTTTTCTTAAGTATTTAGGCATTTGTCTGCATCTAGTTTTCTGGAATCCCCTGTACCCTCTGTGACTTCTGTGAGTCATGGATAATGTAATATGTGTAGGTTCTTCCAGCCCCTGAGATGTAATTTTTCTGGGGTCTGGGAACTTGAACTTTCATGATGTAATGAGGTGCTCAGAGCTGTACTTTCCAATTAAATAGTTTTCCCTTTGTTAGAGAACACAAAATCATAGTAGGAATTTAGTAACCAAGGCAGTATTCTCTGAAGTTTCAGAGACCCTCACTTTATATAGGCGTTGTCCAAGTTTCTGAAAGGAGCGTAGTAATTTGCTCACACAAGCAACAGATTCATCTTCAAGTACCACTGGTCAGGTCTTCTGCCTTTTTCCAATTTGACTTCCTCTCTGTCACATTTCTTTCCATAATGAGTTATGAAGCTAAAAGAAAATGTTCTAACTATCAACACTAAAAAATCCAATGAACCTTGCTAGAGGGAAGCCTCAATTATCTTTCTGTTCTCTGTGTAGGAAAATGAGCTTACAAAATCATTGTCACATATAAAGGCCTACAAAGATAAAGAATAACAGAGGGGTACTGGGCACCTAAAAAGTGTTTGTGGTGCTTGTCTGTTTCTTCCAGTTATAAAAATATTTCTTAACTGAATACAAATCAGTTCTAAATAAATATTCACTTCATGACTGATTCTGTATCTGCAATTTTGTGCTTCTTTTCTTAAAGAGGGCCCACCAAGTCTTTGGGACTCACAAAACCTTACTACTACCGTTAATTCATTTGACTTCATTTCTTTTCTCATTTAAGATGATTTCAGGTTACCCAAGTTGGGTTTCCATTTTCAGTCTTCTATTATCTTCTTAGACAATGTAACTACAAAATCTTTTTATTTTTGGCATTTTGGCAGAGACATCTACACATACCCTTGACTGTATTCTTTCAACATTTGAGTGCCTATGATGGGCTAGACACTAAGACACTCACTAAATTCCTATCCTTTTATAATTCTCTCAAATTTTTTGAGTACCTCCCCACTATTTCCCCTTTCCCCTGTAAAATGCCCTGGGATCACATTAGTTTCTTTGGTACATAATTGGGATTTTAAGCCAAATTTTTTTCTTATTTGAGCCCATCCACTTCTCTTAGAGCCTTATTCCCCTTTAAAGGCTGATTATGATTTCACTATAGGTTTGAAATATGCTTTTCTGATAACTAGGGCACATATTTCTTATGTTCTGCCAGATCCTTCCTTTACTATTACACCTCCTTTATTAGTACTTTCTCCTAAATTATTGATCATTTCCATTTATCTAACTATCCATATTTGTTGGTCAGTACTCAATTCGAAGCATAGACCCCTCTATATTTTGAATGTTGAAATTGTCAGCAAGGCCAGTAGAGAATTGATCAAAAGCTCTGCTTTAATCTGAGTTACACGTCTGGCAGTAGTCCTACGTCTGTTAGCCTCCTGAAGGACAGGTTTCCAAACCCAGCACACATGGCCCTGTGGACCCTGGGCCCAATTTCAGGGAGGAGTGTTGCTACAGGTTGGTTGAATGTGAGTGAGGGCACTAAGTGGGCCACATGGCCAGAGGCATGGCTGCCTCTTTCATGGAGTCCTGGCCTTGGGAGTCTGTTTTTGTGACTCCACAGGATGGAAGCAAAGACCTCTCACTCTAACTGCCTTCTGTGCTCTCTCTGCACCTTCCTTTGTGGCTGGCAAAGGGAAGAGATCCCAAGTTTTCCTCACATTTGGCTGCTACCTGAATGCTATATGGAAGCAGCCTCTCTTTTCAATCTCTCTCCCTCCATTTGTCTACTGAAGTAAGGTTGACCTGGGGCCCTGAGAAGGTCTGGAAACAGGGTTACCAGATAAAGTAAAGGATTCTCAGTTAAATTTGTTGTTTAACTGAAATCCAAGTTGAACTGGGCATCTGTCTTCCTCTTCCTTGCCAGGTGTATTAGTCCGTTTTCATGCAGCTGATAAAGACATACTTGAGACTGGGAAGAAAAAGAGGTTTAACTGGACTTCCAGTTCCACATGGCTGGGGAGGCCTCAGACTCATGGTGTGAGGTGAAAGACACTTCTTACATGGCAGCGGCAAGAGAAAATGAGGAAGAAGCAAAAGCGGAAACCCCTGTAGAGCCCATCAGATCTTGTCAGACTTGTTCACTATCATGAGAACAGCACGATAAAGACTGGCCCCTATGATTCAATGATCTCCCCCGAGTCTCTCCCACAACATGTAGGAATTCTGGGAGATACAATTCAAGTTGAGATTTGGGTAGGGACAAAGCCGAACCATATCAGCAGGTAAACTCGGCAGTTCACATGTGGAGAGTCCAGAGTGGAAAAGAACTAGACTGGGCCTGTTTTGCTGTAGCAAAATGTGTTTGCTACCTGACCTTACTTAGGAAATGAGAGGTGAGTGCTACACATCTTCCATGTCCCTCCACATCAGTTTCCTTCACTTTGCTTAGTGGCTGGGGAGGCTAATGTATGTAAGCTACTTCAGGAAACTCCCTGGCCCTCCATCTTCTTGGCCAGAGTATTTTTCTGCTCCTATTTGCGGGGTCACACTGCATCCCTCTGGGGAAGGCCACAGCTCCTGTCAGATGGCCCTCTAAGTGCAGAAGTTCTCTTGAGGCCCAAGGATCTACTCCCTTTCTGCACCTCCTCAGTCTAGGGGCCTTAGTGACCCCCAGCTGTCACTTGTTGGAGGGGAGGGAATAATCTTATCCTTGTAGGTTGCCATACTTATTGCCTACACATTTGTAAATAGTCTTTTATTCTACTCTTCTCAAACTGTCATGTTTTCCATTGAATCCTGAGTGCTAGAAGATCTACTTGGAGCTGGTGCCATATTTCAATGTTAATTTTGTTTTAAAAATATTCCCGCTTTTTATTTCTCTCTTGTCCTCTATAGATTTATTTCTTTCAAGGGCTTCAAGTTTTGGAGTTAAGGAATGAATTTAGGTGTTTTTGCCCCACACTCCCCATCACTTACGATATTGTATCATTTTAATTTTATCTCATTGCTAACACCCACTTCTATGTCTTGCTTCTATGGTAAGTTTTTTGAACCTACATATATATTAATATTAATATATATTAAAGTAGCTTCTGTTTGGCTGAGTGAGGTCAATTACATACCTCCATAATTACATCATTTAGTATTCTCAATTTTAAATATTTTCTGTTCTAATTTCACTCTCGGTGCTAATTAATCAATTAGAAACCTATCAAGTTACATACTCTGTACTGTGTTTGTGTTGAATACAGTGAATTATTCCATGTTCCTACCCTCGCCAAAGAGTTTATAATTTAATTGGGAGAGAAGACATATCCCTAGGAAAGCTCAATAACAACAGCAACACTACAATTGCTTCATTTCATAATTGGGTCTCAAATGCCTGGCACAGATGGTTGCTGCTGAGTTCATCAGAGTAAGAGATCATTGGGGACTGGAATGAGGGAGAAGGAGACCTTGTCTTTTAAAAAGCTCTTTGCCATTTAAAAAGTTTTAAAGGAAGGACCATTGTGTGGACTTTCTGAGAATTCATCTGTTAAAGCAACCAAAAATGGTAGATGGCAACCGGGCCTTGCGAGTTGAGCTGGGCAGAGCTTCCAGCGCTACCCTGGGACATCTCCTTGCCTTACACCAGCACACCCATTAACGTTCCCAGGTCAGATAGCTGTCTGTTCTTTAATGGGTTTAGTTAGCTTCAAAAATATTCTTCTACTTCTAAAAAGTCAAAGATTAAACTTCTTTTAAAAGCATTATGATGGGGGTATTAAAACATGAATAGAAGGCTAGAAATTTGCTGGATATGTGGTCTGGGGAAGTCATTCTTCCAGGAATCTGCATCTCTGTGTGTTCTTGAGAAGAAAATTGTTCCTCACAGAACCCATTTGTTCCCCCGATTTTAGCACTCAATAGTAGTTCAAAGCATGACTCAGAAACTCAAGTAGGAGAAAGGATGAGATATGGGTCATTGAGTAGTCTCTAAAAAAAATCTCAGCTTTTTGATGGGTAAATATATATTACCTGCTGTAAAAGACCTTCAGGATGTTGTAAATGACAGCATGAATCTTACTCTATGCAGGAGAAAGAATGAATTCTACCAGCTTGATTCTAAATGGCCATACCTCAGGAACTGGTTCATTCACATAGACCCATTCTTCTGATCCTGGCTTAGGTGGCTGCAGCACTATTGCAACAGGTGATGTGTCTGTAGAGTCAGCAGGTGATTTCTTTACTGGTACTTTGCCTCCTGATGATTTTCCTTTAGGAGAACCTTAAACATGCATATCAAATTATTCCAATACAAGTAAATGAATGGGACAGAATTCTGGTGGATGAATACATCTAAAATTGCCATAGACTTCAGGTGATTCATTAACTACTTTTTAAGCTTTTTTTTTTTGGAGACAGAGTCTTGCTCTGTCACCCGGGCTGGAGTGCAGTGGCCGGATCTCAGCTCACTGCAAGCTCCGCCTCCCGAGTTTACGCCATTCTCCTGCCTCAGCCTCCCGAGTAGCTGGGACTACAGACGCCTGCCACTTCACCCGGCTAGTTTTTTTTTTTGTATTTTTTAGTAGAGACGGGGTTTCACCATGTTAGCCAGGATGGTCTCGATCTCCTGACCTCGTGATTCGCCCGTCTCGGCCTCCCAAAGTGCTGGGATTACAGGCTTGAGCCACCGCGCCCGGCCCTTTTTAAGCTTTTTTGAGGAGTCTTACAAAAAATTCTTATTCTCCACAGCCCCCAAATTAACCAATAATATTAATAATAGTAAATGTCTTAAAGCAATCCAACCTATCTAAGTGGCTAATATATTTGATATTTTATTTTCATCTCTGTTCTTGCTTTCATAATGAACATGTGACTTTTATAAAGTTTAGACTCTAGAACAAAGTGTATTTCACTTACTATTTCAAACACTGGCAAATTAAACTGTCCACGCTGAATGAGAAAGAAGGTAGCTAGAACATGACTGGTGCTCTTGGTATCCCTTGGAGACCAGGTAAGAGGGCAGAGAGAAAGGAGGATATTAAGAGTCAGCTGGAGTAGGTGAGTGATGCAGGGGAGGAGAAGAGGAGCTGGTGTAGCCCCTGAATATTCTCTGCACATGACACAGGGTTTCTGTGGAGAAACTATATTTCTTGCTACAGTTAGGGAATAAAGATGAAGGTAGTTGCTGTGCCATAAGCCTGGCAGAATCAAGCCATGAGAGAGAAAGGAAAAGAAAGGGAAGGAAAGGAAGGGGAGGTGAGGGCAGGAAAGCGGGGGATGCTCGGGAAGAAAACAAGAAAGAGGAGGTCTAATTTTCAATTCAGAATCCGAAAAGGACATTCACTTCACTTTCCCTAATGGCATCAAGAGGGGAATCTAGATCTGTTAAGTGGTACCCTATGGTATTGAACAACTTTGGTCCTTAACTCAGAGAGCACTAATATTCCCAGAAAAGATCAAGTTATTACAGTTTGGAAATTCACTCCATTTAAAATTCCACTTACCTTTAGATTAATTATTGAAATTTTTAGATGCAGTTTACAGATACCTGTAGAACTAGGAGCACTTTCTTCCTCCAAAATGTATTTCTTTAATGAGTATTATTTAATGATAATGCTGTTTAGAAAAACAAATACATCTTCCACTTTTATGTTAGTTAAAAATAAGTGGATTATAAGTAGAGGAGAAATTGTTAATTATATCTTGTGGGCAGTTTAGGTGATCTCTACTTATATATTTAAAAACAGTATCTATTATCTGTAGATCTGAAGTTATATCTGAATTATATAAAATTTAGAAAAATTTAAGATAGTCTTTGTTTAGGCAGTAACTGACAATTTTCACAATTTGCTGTATTTTTCTATATAATGATTTTCCTTTGACCTGAATCTCTGGTGAAGTACAAATGATAACTCTATGACCAATTTAAAATAAATTTCTCTAAGCAAAATTCCTAAGAAGAATAATTTTGTAATGATAAATTAGAGACTGGAATGAATTTCTTTTTCTTTTCTTAAACATCATGATCATCCAGTGAAAACTGAGAGAGTCAGGGAATATTTCTGGACTATTGTGCTTTGATTCTATACAACTTTTGTGTAACTTTTCGCAATGAAAATGCTGAAGGGCAAAATATTTGAACAAATAAAAATGTATCTGTGCGTTAGTGAATATTCACTTTTGAACAAAATCTTTACCAGCATCTTAAATGTAACAAGCAGCATTACTTTTAAAGTATCCTCCATGCAACCATATGAAGGCTTCATTTTCTAATAAGATGTTTGCTTTCACTTGTAAGTTGGATCATTGAGTCCTCAGTATAACTATTCCTCATGCTCATGGATGAAAGGTTTGGAAAATAATCTATGGATTAGCATATGGTAAAGGTACATATTACCAATTTTTTTGTTGTTAAGAACCTGATAGTATCACACAGAAACCCACGGCACTACAATGAGTATAAATAAAAATAAAATGCAGTAAAAAGAGAAATTCAATTTTAGAACACTGGATTTTAAAAATCAATGTTATAAATAAAGAAACAATCAAAGACAAAGTGACAGATCAGTAGGTTTGAGCAAAGAGATAATAATAGGAACTCAGTGAAGGTCTGAGTAATTAAAAGTCAAGAGCTGGAACCAAAATTTCCAACTAAGAAAGTAAATAGTTAATTCTAAGATAAGAGGATCAATTGATGAGAGGGCATTAGGAAAACCAAATACTTTCAAATTAAATTGGCCTTCCTCAGGGATGTGAAAGGATTGGGAGGTGAGAATTGTAGGAGGGAGGAAAAGATAGGGAAAGTCCGCTTTATGTGTTTTTTTGTTGTTGTTGTTTTCTTTTAAGAAAGGCATTATTTTTACTTCTCTGTTGCAAAATATGTCCTCTAGGACTTAATTTAATTAACAGCTTCACTAGATAGAAACCAGATCAATTAACAGTGATGGCTTTCTTATTGCCTTGGGGGTCAACCATGTTCAGCAAAAACCATCTTTTTGTTAACAGTGCTAATGGCTGCCTGGGCTGCCAACAATGGCAATCAAAGTGGAGATTTAGAGTGTATTAGATAAGATGAAAATTTTAGCTCAGAAATGGACCAGACTGAAGCAACATGACCAGGAAGAGAAGAGGTCCAGTGTTAAGCAAGGAGCCAGAGACTGAGCATGTGTTCTCAGAACTCACTGTTGAAAAACTATTCTGAAAAAGCTCATGGAGGGAAAGCTTTCTCTGCTTACTGTCCCAAAATTTATGCTGTTACTCTGTGTAGAGCTGGAGATACAGAATGTGGACGACTATAAAGTAATTAGACTGCTTATCCAGGGTTGCTTATAAAACCTAATTTTAGCATCTTTATAATCAGTGACAAGAGGGAACTCTCCAGGTCCGCTTTGCAAAGGATTCCCCTTTCTGCCCACTGTCTTTAGTAACTTGGTCTGGGGCCAATAATAATAGTCCATATTTATTTACAGTTTATTCTAGGCCAGACCCTGTACTATTTACTTTCTTGCACATCTACTTATTCTTTATAATAGCCACATGAGTAGATACCTCTATTACTCCATTTCACAGATGAGGAAATTGAGGCATATTAAGGTACAGTAACTTGCCAGAAGTAACCCATATATGGTAAATGGCAGAGCTAGAATTTCAGTCTAGGCAGGGTGGCTATAGACTGCATGCTTTTGATTGTCACACCTCATTGCCTTTTAGTGTCTATTGATGTATTTCATATTGATAAATGTTCTTTTGATTCATACTTAGAAGTTTGCACACTCAGAGAAGTTCTTACACTACTATTTACTTGGCTCGTTGATTTTAAGATTATTTTATTTATTTTGCATACCAATTTTCTTTTTGGTAAATTTCTGGTAAAATTTTTTAAACTACAGTCTGATAAACAGATTCATTAAAAGACTCGTACTTAAGAGCATAAATAGTATTTATTTGATTTATTTAAACAATTGTAACATCATTGAGGCAAAATCCAGGGAAGTTATGAGCAATTTAGTGTGCAAATTAATGTGGGAGGGTGGATAATATTCTCCAAAGAGTGAAGAGGCTCTTTTTTGTTTTCTCCTCATAGGTTAACAGTTCTTAACAAAACACTTCTTTATTCATTTTGACTGTCAATTTCCTCATCTTTGACATGGTAAAATAATAATTTCTACTTCATAGATGATTGTGAGAACTTAATGACATTGTATATGTAAATTATCTTGTGTAGTGCCTGGTGTATAAAAGGTACTCTATAAGAGGTAGTTTGTTATTATGCTTATACATTGTATTATAAAAGATGACTATGGCTGAATTTCACTACCAGAACCGTGATCAATCATAAATTGCCAGCTTTTGTATGCGTGGCATCAACCTTCCAATGAAACCCAATGTATTTTGCATTTGCTATAAATCTATGATGACCTTGCATATTTTGCCACATATTGACATATTGTCCTCTGTTAAAGGTCTCAGGTGATAAAAATCTATTTTAGAAATTAATCCTGTTAAAACTTAAACGCATCATACTTCCTTCATCACCTTGTTTGTCAGGTTGTTCTGATTAATGAGTCATCACAATAAGCATTGTGTCTTTGAGCTGAATGTGCTAATTTCCTCATTTAAGGGCTTCGGATTTTTATTTGAATTTCAACAGCATTATTATAAACATGTTTTTTCATTGCAATCTAACTTCAATATTTGAAGGAAGAGGTATATTATAAATAATACACCAGAAATCATTGAATGTTTCTGATTTTCCAGTGGCTGCAATAGAGCAGTAAGCCTTGGGCTCCAGTAAAGTAGTTCTCAAATGTTAATGATCATCAGAATCCTCTAGTGGGCTTGTTAAAACACAAAACTGCTAGGCGCCACTCCTGGAGTTTCAGATTTAGTATCTATATTTCTAACAATTTTCCAGGTTATGCAGATGCAGATACTGCTGGTCCCAAAACCATACTTTAAGAGTCTCTGCTCTCATAGATGATCTAGCTATTTCAATTTCCTTTCACTTTTGTCTTTTTTCCTCTGTTCTTCCAGATCCTTCAAATTAAATGGCATTAATGAGACAGCCAGGTGGGAGGGGATCCCTGAACCAGCCTGCTTACTGGGGCGGAGACTTGGGAAGTTCATGGCATCTGTGGTGGGGAGGAGCCTGGCCCCTCTTTTTCCTGTGTGGAATCTGGGATTCAAACTGCCAGGCAGGAGGTGCTCTAGCAGAGGGACTCTGGCCTTGCAATATAGTTCCTGTTTCCCCCTTTTTCTGTTTTAACCCAGTAAAACCTTGCTTTACTCACCCTTTAAACCATCTGTGAGCCTAAATTTTCATGGTTGTGGGCAGACAAGAACCCCATCTTTAGCTGAACTAAGGAAAAGTCTTGCAACATTTTTGGCACCCAACGTGGGACTTGAGAAGCAGTGAGTGGAATGGGGACTCAAAACCGCTCACTGTTGCTTCTAAGCCTTTTCATCCTTGGACTTCTGAGGGTGGGGGAAACCAAGCCCCCAACCCCCATGAATCCCAGGTCTTTTCATGGCCTTTTCCTTCTTTTTACTGGATAGATGGGTGAATATCAGCTCCCTGATGCTCCCTGCCCCATGCCAGGGCTGGGACACATGGTCCCAGGGTCCTGACCAGCTGGATGGCTGGTTTCCAGCCACAAGCCACCACAGTCTTCCCTTTCTCCAGCCAAAGGGTTTTACTCCATTGGACAGTAATTGAACGCATCACCCTGGTGGAGGAACAACTTGCATAAGAGTAAGAGGCTCTTTCCTAGACATTTTTAAACTGTTTTTTTTTTCTTTC
The DNA here is from genome assembly GCF_000951035.1 of Colobus angolensis palliatus. Classification (NCBI taxonomy): domain Eukaryota; kingdom Metazoa; phylum Chordata; class Mammalia; order Primates; family Cercopithecidae; genus Colobus; species Colobus angolensis. The sequence continues at coordinate 1,164,220 of NW_012115489.1, read as the reverse complement.
CTCTTCTCCATCCTGTCAGCAGTCAACCTTTAAAGTTTTCACCCACCTTTACTAGGCCAGGCCCCTCAACTAATACTGTTCATATTTTCTGTAAAGTTTTAATTCTGCAAAAAGGATTTGTTGGGCTAGTCTTGGGCTGGGGCTAGTCTTGGGCTGTGGCCAATCTGGTGTGCTTTGCATGTCTGTATGGTTTGTGCTGAAAGCCTCCATCTTGCTTTACATCCTGGGGGCATAACCACTTGGCAAGGCTTTGTTTAGCAATACTGCATTAGGGGATGAGCCCTCTCTGGTTCAATGTCTGCATGTTTTCCTATCTCTGTCTCTTAAAGGACCCCATCCAGCAACTGGATTTTCTTCTGCCTGTCTATGTATGTACTGTGTGTGATGTCTGTGAAAAGGGCTCTAATTAATTTGACCTAAAGAAAGACAAGCACTTGGATGAAATACATTTTTTAAGGGAAGTTAAAAGCTGTGGTACCTTTCAGTTCACGTGACTTTAATCTTTAAGAAGTAAACACAGCCTGAAAGACTATTGGTAAAATCCAGGTCAGATGCAAGGTTTACTAAGTGTTTTAAGGTTACAAACTGCTTTTTGGGTTTTGAGAACTATTTGTTGACATGCGACTTCACAATTGGTAAGGTCTGGGCACATGTGGAACTAACCACACCCTTAATTAAGAAGGCAAACCTTGGCTACACTTAGCACACAATTAAAGCAACTCACCAAGCTTTACCTTAAAGTTAAAATTCATAGGAGTTAATTGAAACTATTAGAAATAGATTTACATGCAAGGTGTGTAAGAACAGTAAAATGTGTTTTTTAGTAAAAGGTTATAAGAAGGCATGGAAATGTAAAACTTTGCCTAGGGTTACAGGATTGTATTGAATTAAATTAGGAAAAAGCTGAAGGTTCAACGAAGTGGTACAATAATTATGGAAAGTAATCTTGCAGAAAAGGTTCTCTATTGAACATATTGACTAAATTCCAAAAAGGGTATTATACGGTTTTCCTGTAAATTGATCACTGAAATAAAAGCATAACAAGGTTTTCCTAAGGCATTAAACTGCTCTTTGGTAAAATTTGTAAAGGGATATAAAAGGTTTGTGCTTCTTTAAAATTTCTGAGTCATCACTTTGGCAAAATAAATAGTTTATGGCAATATGGAATTCTATTTAATAATATCAAGTGCTTTACACATATTTAAAAGGCTTCCCAAAATCAAACTTCGGTATCAAAATTATCTTCACTGGCACCTGGCTTTTTGAATACTTCAGAGGACCCCTGAAGTGTCCATAAAAGAGAGGTAAACAGGATTGTTTGACAGGTTTAGGTATGTCAGATTGCCAAAATGATGCTCAAGTTTCTTTAGGTTATATCTTGGTGAATAATGCTAATATATGTCCCAAAATTATATAAAATTTCTAAAGTTCTAATGTCTAAGTTTATGCTATCAACCATAATTAAGGTTGTTACATTAAGTTATTGAAAACCATGGAGAAAACCAAACTTCTTTGTCAATCATATTTCTAACTGTAACTACCCTGGACATTTTGCTATCCACAGACAATTGTCTTGTTTTAATCCTTTTCAAAGATGGTTTATAATGAGCGATAGAACTTTAACAGATGCTCTCAAACACAGGTTTCTGATAACTTTGGAGACTGTGACACTGGAATAAAAAAATGTACAGAACTCATGAACAGCTGAAATGTTCATAAATATCAAGTGAAGCAAGAACTAAATGGACTGAACTCAGAAAGCTGAAGCAACCTTTTTGACTTTTGCTTGGAATATTGCTGATCCTTATTTTGTTTCTCAGAGTCATGGAAACTTATTTTGAGCTATTTATGGCCTTTAATAATCAAGGAGTAAGCAAGGTATACTCCTGTGATCAAAATTTGGAGCATGTTTGTTTCTCTCTGCCTGGTTCCTCCAGAATTTAGAACCTATCTGTGAGTATTCTTATGGCAATATAGTTGTTTGCATCAGTGCAATAAAAATCCATTTTTCTTTTGCAACAGGACACAATTGGAGAAAGTGGTTATTTTACCAAGGCTTTGACTGGAAGGGTATGCTTCCCTTTAAGGAGTAAATCTCTACTTGCGGAGCCAATAAAAGCCCGGAGGGGAAACTGGCCTCATACCTTCATCTATGCAGTCCCTGTACAGGGTTCCTGACCTGTGGTCAGTAAAGAATATCACTTTCTGGCCGGGTGCGGTGGCTCACACTTGTAATCCCAGCACTTTGGGAGGTCGAGGTGGGTGGACCATAAGGTCAGTAGTTTGAGACCAGCCTGGCCAACACAGTGAAACCCTGTCTCTATTAAAAATACAAAAATTAGCTGGCTGTGGTGGCATGTGCCTGTAATCGCAGCTACTTGGGAGGCTGAGGCAGGAGAATCGCTTGAACCCAGGAGGCAGAGTTTGCAGTGAGTCAAGATTGCACTGCTGTATCCCAGCCTAGGCGACAGAGCTAGACTCAAAAAAAAAAAAAAAAAAAAAAAAAAAAAAAAAAAAAGTCAGTAATGCCACTTTCTAACAGGTTCAGGAGCTCCAAGTTTATCTTGGGACCATAAGAGAAGACGGCCACCCACCTCACAGGTATTTGAGGATACAAACTCATGGTTGGGCTTGGCTTTAAAAGGTCTCATGTGAGATTCCTTATGGAAGAGATTTTCATCAAAACCAATCCAAAAGGCCTATACAGAAATAATTATTATTGGTGCACTTTATGCAAATAATCAGGCCAAGTATAAGACTAAAATCTATTTTGCAAACCATTCAGTCCTGTGATGACTTTTTAACAAAAATGAGGACGGGAGAGAGAGAAATCATGTTTCAAAAATTATACATTTGTCGTTAAATTCAAAAGTCATTAGCTGTTTTTAAGTTTTCACCTACATTTTAGACTAACCCTGCTTACTCCTGTGAACCAACCAGCAATTTCTGGCTCCAGGTCACAAAGAACAAAAGGGATGAGTAATATAAAAATCTGAATGGATATTCTAGTTCTAAGCAATTATCCTGCAAATCCTGCGAGGTGATAGGAATAAATAGGATGCCCATCACTCGGAGGTTTCCTTTTTGGGAAAGTAAGACCAAGGCAGCTAACCAAACCCAAGCACCATGCACCCAAATCTTAGCAAGCATAACTATAGCTACCTGTTATCTGGGTGTGTCACAAGACATTTTTTCCTCTTCCTTGTTGGAGGAGGACTCAGTTCCACAGTGTCACCTTAGCATTCGGCTTATGATAAGCAGTCCATGCAACTCCCTGAGGCACATTTTTGTACCAAACTCAATTCCAAGTTTTGGGTCAAAGCCCTAGGAAGGAAAACTGGATCTAGGGAATTCAGGGGCAAATGACAACAGAGGTTAAAAGGCACAGCAAAGCTGAGAGTGGCTGATTCCTGCTGATTAAGCCAACCCCAAGCTTCCTGTTTCATGGATAAAGGTCAAGTTAGTATCCAGACATAAATGATATCTAGGAAACTCCAAGGCTACTGGCAGCAGGGGAGATAAGGCATACATGGGTAAGAGCAGATAATTTCTATTCTCTAGGCCCTCCCTGCTTCATGGGTGCAAGGTGCTTTGGCACTCATGGCGGGACCTGCCAAAATCACTCAGATGCAAGTATGGAAGAGGGAAAGTGGACACGCTTCCCCCTCCCTCATGTACCCTGGTTATTTGCTAGGAAGAGACAGAAACCAGGGATGCCTGCTCCCCTCTTTCTAGATGGGTGACCATTCATCTTCATTCTGTATCCCTTTCAAATGCATCCTGACCCTCTGGGACTCCTTAAAAAGGTGTTACTTTTTTCTTTCTCCTCCTCTGCCCTCTCTTCACAGGTAATTGTGTCTCCATACTATGGGACACTCCCCTCAGATGCATCCTACAAACTTGAAAGAGTTTATTTCCCAAGCCTTAAACTAGTTGGCTTAGGATTGGGCTCAGGGGAAGGGAACCCAGAAGCCTGACATGCCAGCAAAAGAGTAGAGTTTTTTTAACCAGTTGGGGTTTGGCCTCCCTCTCCCTGTGCAAACTGGTAAAAGGCCTCAGAATTTTTGAGCTGTCCTTATTTCGTTTTGATACATGTTTTCTAATAACTCCATTTGTCTGCTCTTGCCTTCAGGCCATCAAACTGTAAATAGTCATGCAAGTGGAGCACCTGACGATGGCCCCTTCTGTTGGGAACCTTTAAATAGGCCTCTGAGGGAGCTCTGATTGCCATTTCCCCAAAACAGCGACCCCTGTCAGCAGGAAGCAGTTAAGATCCGTCTTTGTCCTTATCCTTAACCTAACAACGAACAGTTAGATAGATGTACTTCTTTAGAGAGCGGAATGAGACAGCCAGGTAGCAGGGGGTCCCTGGAGAAACTTCAACCAGTCTGCCCACTAAGGTGGAGACTTGGGAAGTTCACACCATTTGTGGTGGGGAGGAGCCTGGCCCCTCCTTTTCGTGTGTGGAAACAGGGTTTCAAACTGCCAGGCAGGAAGGGCTCCAGTGGAGGGACTCTGACCTTGCAAGAGTCCCTGTTTCCCTCTTTTTTTCCCTTTTCACCCAATAAAACTCTGTTTTACTCACCCTTTAAACCGTTTGTGAGCCTAAATTTTCTGGCCATGGGATGGACAAGAACCCCGTCTTTAGCTGAACTAAGGAAAAGTCCTATGACATTAATGCTCATAACACTGATACTAAATTTATTATTTTAAGTGGCTTGGTAGCACCTACAACAATTGACCCTGTAAGACAAATCAGAAGGCAAACACTGGAACAATACTAACACTAATACATGTGGCAAAGCATCGGAACTAAAGATGGCATTATTTCCAAGTGTTTGTTCCAGAGAACTCTGATCCCAACAGATATTCCTCCAAGGGAGAAGAACTCTGCAGCCAGAATGCCCTTGGATCTTACATATGGTGTCTTCTGCTCCCTTTGAAATGCACATTGTTATAGAAAAAAAAAAAAAAAATCCTGTAATTAAAAACATTTTAACTTGATGTAACTTGTCATTTTCTGAATTTAGTTGATTATTGAAAACTTTCTTCATTTGGCTCCTAATTAACATCTCTCCTGGGTAAGGCTATATGTTTGAAAAGCCATTGTTTAATGAAGAAACATAATGGGACAGTGGCAAATGGGTTCAAGAGGAGGTGAAATATTTTTTAAGAACACTCTAAATACCATTGTTAATGGCATCTCAGTGTCGAGATTTGGGAGGGAGAAGGGTAGAGATTGATCTACTATGCAGAGAAGATTATAAATGAATCAAAGATATCAGGAAATAATAAGTTTGAAGAAAGGAAAAAAACAGATAGTTCCTCAACTAAGAGGCACTTCAAATACAATTGGTATCAAATGGCCTGTGAAATAAACAGATGAACAATTAATGGTGTTCACCTGCAATGGTATTAATTTGAAATATTAAGAAATAAAATCATTTCTTCCACAGGAAGGACGTCCAAAACCACATTATTTATATGTAACATAAAAATGTCTAAATCTTGAGAGTTCACCTCTTTCAAATATTATTTAATGCAATAGAATAGTAAAATAAAAGCAAAAAATATTTGGAAGTCTTTGTAGTTAATTTGAGCTAGCTACATGCCTCCAATGTATGTATTTTACTGTTGAACTTGTGTTTGCTTATGAATTGTTTGGAGTCTGTATGCTTTTATTAAAGATGCTCTTAGAGCATGTGTTAATTATGTCTAATTTGATGCTTTGGTACCTAATATACACAAGTCTTTTTAATTTCTATTTTCGATGATTCTATAATGATGTTTCATTTGCTTTTTTGATCCTGATGAGAAAAAAGGGATGAGTAATGTAAAATATGAAAATTATTCTATTAGTAAACACGTGAGAGCCGAGCATAAATTATAGTCCTTAAAATTTTAGCTAGAACTTTTATCTCAGTGTTAACTCACCAGTTAGCTCTAGTTATATAAACCCATCATATCATATAATTAGAGAAGGGTGAGATTCTCTGTGAGAATCATGGTTATGTATATTTAAATGTCCCAACGTCTATTTTAGCACGTTATATTTTGAACATTACACACTCTTGGACTGCAACAGCACTGGCAATTTGTAATGAACAATTTTAAAAAGACACATACTTCATGACAATGCCACTTGAACGAACCTGGAAGAAGTAAATTGCATGCATCCATAATTGCGTTTCAATCTTTAGTTAATTGGTTGCTACAGCAGCTTCGATATGAATCTAACTGATAAGCATTTTAGAGCCTGGGATTTTCTCTCACCAACTATCAATTACTTTAGAAATTGTATCCCCCTATTTCACAGAAATAAAGTAAAATAGAAAAAACAACATAAATGAAACTAGGGTCAGGAAAAATATAACTTAAAGTAGAAGTTCAAAATCAGGAGAGGAATTAGAAGGCAGACATGGAGATCTAGGTCCTTGCATAAATACTAAACCTGAGCCATGAGTTTTTTTCTGAACTTCTACTCAGCCAAAACACAAAGGAAAATGCTCTCATTTAGAGGTGCCCATTATCTAGTCACCCAGAGGAAGAGACATTTTCCTGTCCCTTGATTCTGAACAAAATTTATCACCTAGGATTTCACACAGGGGCCACTGAATGATGTAGTGGGCATAATATTCCTTCAGAAAATATAATATCAGGTTATTATTGGTATAATAAAAGTTTCACCCCCACTGCTATGTTAAGTTGTGGAGGACTTTTTTTTTTTTACTGGAAGTTTTATTTCATTTCAATGGACATTAAAGTTGGCCTACTAAATTAGAAAACCAAGGAAAGTCATGAATGAGTTTTGAGTGAAAACATGGTCTTCAGAAAGACTGTTCTTAACAAAATTCTTTACAATAAATAACTCTATAAAAACTTAAAATTGGCCAGGTGTGATGGCTCAGGCCTGTAATCCCAGAACTTTGGAAGCCTGAGGCAGGGAGACTACTTGAGCCCAGGAGTTTGAGAACAGCTTGGGCAACATGCTGAAACCCCATCTCTACAAAAAAATACAAAAATTAGCCAGGCGTGGTGGCGTATGCCTGTTGTCCCAGCTACTCAGGAGGCTGGGATGGGAGGATTGCTTGATCCTAGGAGGTGAAGGCTGCAATGAGCCATGACCACACCACTGCACTCCAGCCTGGGCAACAGAGTGAGACCCTGTTTCAAAACAAGAAACAACTTAAAATCAAACATTATTGTTTCATAATCAAACATTATGCAGAAGAAAAACTTTGCAAGCCTGATATTTTAGAGACAGTGTCGCATGGATAAAGCCATAGGCATTTACAATTAACTGAAAAAGGCAAGCAATGCAATGCCACCAGATTAAGTTCTAAGATACCTGGGCAGTAGGGAAGCAGTCGAGGACAATAAATAAATAAATAAATACATACATAAAAATAAACCCAAAAGACAAACCAACCTAACCTAAAAACAAGCTGGACTTAATAGCTTGCATTTCAGAACTGAGGCCATGGAATTGTAATACTGAGAAAAGAAATACAAAGTAAATACCAAATACGAATGTCAGATCAAAATAATTTTCAATAAAACAACATCAACAAAAATAACTTCTTAATGCTCAGATAGATAACTTAAAAGTACCTGACTGTTAAAAAAATAGTTACAGAGTACACATCCAAATACCCTAAAAGGGTCACCAGCCCTCCTTATAAATAGGCTTTTAAAAGTTTACTTATTGAGGGTATATGCATGACATACAGTTTCCAGGGAATTTATGATTCTTTAAAAAAGCAGGGAGTGGGTTTGAGGGTGGGGAAAGTAACTCAAAGTTCTCCAAAATATTTGCAAGGTTCTCTTTACTCTTTGATGGTTGAAGAATTTTCTGAAGAAACTCAAACAAGTAATAAGAATTAAAGTCCATTGCATGAAATACAAATTAGAACAAAGTAAAATCATTAAAATCCTTTGCCAGTATGTAGTTACACCAAGAAGTTACATCAAGTTGTAAACATTTGTTAATTCAAATTCATGTATATAATATATATATATTTATATATATACACTTTTTTTTTTTTTTGAGATCTGTCTCTCTCTGTCACCCAGGCTGGAGAGCAGTGGTACAGTCTTGACTCACTGCAACCTCTGTGTCTCCCAGATTCAAGGGGTTCTCCTGCCTCAGCCTCCCGAGTAGCTGGGACTACAGGTGCGCACCACCATGCCCAGCTAATTTTTGTATTTTTTTAGTACAGATGGAGTTTCACCATGTTGGCCAGAATGGTCTTGATCTCCTGACCTCAGGATCTGCCCACCTCTCAGCCTCCCAAAGTGATGAAATTATAGGCATAAGCCACTGTGCCCAGCCCTAATTCACATTTTTAATTGTTTATAAATTACTGGTTTAAATGATTACCAAAAAAAAAAAAAAAAAAAAAAATGTAGACAGGTCTCAAAAACTTCAAGAGTTCCACTGAAAATAGATGGTAAAAATTAAATGTTCTACTTACTTAACAGTATTGTACCAAGGTTACTTTCTTAGTTTTGTGAATGTTCTAAGATACTGTAAGATTTTTATTTTATTTTTTACCAAAGTGCTTATCTGTGAAGGAAATTCAATAAGGGGTCCAAGAAAACTTGTTTCAGTATGTAGCTTTCTGATGGTACAGCTTAGCCCAAGGATAATAGTTAAAATATCTCTGATGAATGGATATTCTGCATATTAGATATTGTCTAAATTATCCCTGCAAGCATCACTTTTCTTAGCAGGGCCTCTGGTAAGTACCAGGATGCAGAAAGTTTGAGACTATATTCGGCAAGGGTTTACGATTTACAAATGTCTGAGAGAAGTGGTCAATGTATACTACTATACAAATCTAGTTATTTGCACTGAGATAGTTATAAAATGCAGAATTACATGTAATTATATCTATTTTTATCTGCTGTACCTTTTCTTTTGAGTGCGGTTTCACTTTTCTTCCCTTTTCCTTCCTGAAGAGATTCTTGCTTACCATGCGGGGCTTCTAAACAAAATTCAACACACAAAAATCATTGATGATTTACTTCAATAACCTGGGCTATATGATTGTAAGCAAGCTAATGCTATTTCCCATAGGTAAACAGTTACATTTTTGAACTGCATAAAATGGCTCCAGTCTTATCTTTGAGTTAAAATTATCCTGAAGACAGACTATGGGTTGAAACTTCTGGAATGATAACTCTAATAGCAGCATTATTCTGTCACATTGAGATGTTAAGTCCTAACTTTAATATGAACATTTGGTAGTGGATTTGATCATAAACTCTTTAATGGAACAAGCTGTGGTGTTTTTAAAAGATAATCACAAATCCATTTGAAGCACCTGGCTGTATTTGGATTTATTTCAATTGAATGTGCCTACACAATAAGACAACTGTATCTGTAATAAAAATGATACCAAAGCCGGGTACAGTGGCATGTACCTGTAGTCCCAGCTATTGATGAGGTTGAGGCTAGAGGATCGCTTGAGCCCAGGAGTTTGAGTATGGCCTGGGCAATATAGTGAGACCCTGTCTCTAAAAATTAAATAAATAAATAAATAAAACAATAAAATAAAATAAAAATGATGGCCAAACACTTTGAAGAAGAGGTAAATAACCACATTGTTTTGATATGTTGCACCCTTGAACTTCTCTTGGTCACACGCTTGGTTGCCTTGTGACTTCTACATTTTTTCATTGACTGTAATTGTAATGTGAAGAATGATATGAGTATATTTATCTTAAATTCCCTGGGATATAGTTCAGAAATATATTGGAAGGGAGAAATTGGAAAACTGATGATCTGGAGATGTCCCAATTAATGAGTTTGTTCCTTGAAAAAAAATTCACTACATTCTGCATTATTTACCAAATAAATTTAATTATTTTCCTCCCTTGGTCCTGGGCTATATTTTTTTCTTCATTTTAAAGGATGAACCAGTATGGCAATTCAAATGCCCGTGATGGAGACAGACTCCCTCTATCTTATTTTTTTTTTTGTATTTAGAAGTGATAGTTATAAGAATGTATAAATGCCTAGCAGAACTCACTTATATTTAAATATCATGGACATGACAACCAAGATTCCATAGAAATAAGACAAGTGACTTTGTTACTCTCTCTAAATGAATGTTTAAAAATCCAAATAGTTGACCACTAAATTTGGAAGAAAGAGAGGGGACGATAGGGAGGGAGGGAAGGAGGGAAGGAAGGAAGGAGGGAGGGAAGGAAGGAAGGAAGGAAAGGAAGGAGGGAGGGAGGGAAGGAGGGAAGGAGGGAGGGAGGGAGGGAGGGAAAGAAGCAAAAACCTAAATAGAAGTATAGGTAATATTATTCTATTGTGCCATACTAAGAACTAATTCTCAATTAAATAGTGACAATTGATACTGCATTTGGCAACAGATCCTTCAATGGAACATAACTATGGAGTTTTTCAAATTTAATCCCAAGTATAATGGAAGCAAATATAAAATATGGAACTGAATAAAATATAGAACAATTTTTTTAACAAAATAACTGTTAGGATTCAATGTACTACACCTCCTCTAGCCCTTTTTAAAAATTTTGTTTTGATTTTAGTGAATAATTACTCTTTTCATCTCAACTTCTGCTGAAGATTGTAATTAGATGTTTGAGTAGGGCATGTTCAGAAGCCTCAGGTTTTCAGTTCTAAAAATGTGCCATTTTGGAAAATTTGTAAATTATTTACACAAAAAATTTTAAAAACCTGTGATAAATGTTCCTCTCTCAAATTGCCTAACCAAGCTTCCCTGAGCTGCAGGGGCAGTGCTGTCTGCTCTCCTGCCCCATCAATGTCCAGGTTGGGTGGCAGCAATTAGGACTCTGGAGATTAACCTTCCTAAACATGCTTAAACAGCAGGCACTAGCCCTGACCTTGGTGGGGAAAAAAAGACAAGTACAACCACTCTTTAAAGCAACAATAGATTTATTATTTCTTCAATGCACAGTATTCAAGAATACAATTATGAAATAGCAAACGAACTTCAGAAACTTAAAGACTGAGCTGGTCCTGAACAGAAGCACTAGAGACTAGAGGTTTCAGGAAATGGCTCAAATACATAGATACTCTTGATTAGAGCAAGCTGAGGAGGAGCAAGAGTTGCAGAGCCATAGCTATAGGTTAAAGGACCATATTAGATAATTCCAGGCTCACCTGACCCACTGTGAAAACTGTCTCCCCAGTTCTTTTTCTTTTCTTTCTTTCTTTCTTTTTTTTTTTCTGGTGGCAGAGTTTCACTCTATCCCTCAGGCTGGAGTGCAGTGGCGCCATCTCGGCTCACTGCAACATCTGCCTCCCAGGTTCAAGCAATTCTCCTGCCTCAGCCTCCCAAGCAGCTGGGATTACAGGCGCCTGCCACCATGCCAAGCTAATGTTTGTATTTTTGGTAGAGATGGGGTTTTGCCATGTAGGCCAGGCGGCTTTTCAACTCCCGATCTCTGGTGATCCAAAGTGCTGGGATTACAGGGATGAGCCACCATGCTCGGCCTGTCTTCCCCAGTTCTAAAAAGCATTTTAAATATTTCCATTTTCCTCCAGAACTCTAAATTGTTTTTTAATTTCCCAATGAGATCGTGGGAAAAGGGTATATATTTAATTCATGTCTTTGTGTTTTATTGTTGACATGATAAAAGCATTTTTTAGGGTTTGTGTATTTTGCCTGTAGTTAAGTTCTAATTTCCTGGAGTGAAATGGTTTTTAATATACCATAATATCTTACTAAAGTCTTCAAATTTTTTTGTTTAATATGAATAAGTTTAATTTTAAAAATTCAGACCTATCTCAAATCTCCGTGAAGCAGAAAGACTATGGAGTTTAGAAATGTGGTCATGACACAGTATCAAAGATACTTAGGTAGACATGGTGCAACTGCACAGTCAGCCATTTATAAAGCTGAAACTAGAAACCAAAGCCTCATTTGTTTTATACACACACACAAATAGATACTGACACTCTACCAATATCATGCATTAAACAATTAAGCACTTCACTTTTGTCATTATATTCACTGTCTACCACTTAATGCTAGACTTATGGTCCTTAGCAGTTAAGGATCTAGAAAAAACTTAAACTAAAAATGTTCTCTATCTAGGCTCTTTATCTCTATGTCCGTAAATATATGTTTACTGAGATGGCAGGAGCGTGTTTCTGTACTTTTATAATCACATAGTCCTGAAGATTTACAATTACATATAAATTCTAGTTCTATTGGTTGCTGTTAATTTGTTCCCTTATTCTGGTGGAAAACCAGCTATATTCATTCTTATTTTACTAAGCTGTTCTTACTCGTTACATAAATCTAACTCCGTAGTTCAGCAAACAGACATGTATCCTCACAGTGAAGAAGCTGGGCTTTGTTAACAACTATGCGTTTAGCTACTCCAAGGGCTTTTCCACCTCCATCTGAGTGTAAAGCCTTGTTTCATATGATTGAAGTTGCCCAAAGTCTGAATGTAGATAGACTATAATTTATAATTCTTTACTGAGTAAAATTAAGAAACTGAAAAACAGGATTATAAATCATTCTGTCAATCACCTGATTGAGGTTTTCCTTTTGCAATAGGAGTTTTTGAAGGCACATGATGAAGATGAATTTCCTTCTCTTTTTCTGGTTCAGGAGGAGGAGCGGGAGGAGGTGTAGGAAGTGGAAGCTCAGCCAGGGAAGCTGCTGCTTTTTTCTCAGCTTCCTTTTCTTCTAATTTCTTCTCAACTTCAAAAGGATGATAAGAATTGACCTTCATTAGAGACTCTAGACATCTACTATTTCACTTGAACTAAGAGAAATCTAAATTAATATGAAACACTCTTACGTATTTAAAGCTAATTCATGCTTTCGGGCTTTCCCTTAAATCTTCTAGTCCTTAAAGCTAAGATTTCAAGTCTTCTCTCCCTTGTCAGAAATATGGTTGCCCTTGCCTCCTGATGGCAGTGGTGGTAAGGTTGATGGGTAGTGGTGGTGATGATGGTGTAGTGGTGATGGTGGTTGTGGTATTAATAACAGTGGTGTTGGCTGTGGTGGAGGTAGAAGTGGTGATGGCTGTGGCGGGGATGGTGGTAGTGATGGTGGTGGTGGCAGTGATGGTGGTGGTGGTGGTGATGATGGTGATGATGGTGGTGATGGTGGCAGAGGTAGAGGTAGTGATGGTGGTAATGGTGTTGGTGGTAGTGGTGGTGGAGGTGGTGATGACTGTGGTGGGGATGGCAGTAGTGATGGTGGTAGTGGTAGTGGAGATAGAGGTGATGATGGTGGTGATGGTGGTGGAGGTAGAGGTGGTGATGGTGCTGGTGGTAGTGGTGGTGGAGGTAGAGGTGGTGATGGTAGTGGAGGTGGTGATGGCTATGGTGGGGATGGTGGTAGTGATGGTGGTAGTGGAGATAGAGGTGATGATGGTGGTGATGGTGGTGGAGGTAGAGCTGGTAGTGGTGGTGATGGTGGTGGTGGGGATGGTGGTAGTGATGGTGGTGGTGGTAGTGGTAGTGGAGACAGAGGTGATGATGGTGGTGATGGTGATGGTGATGGAGGTAGAGGTGGTGATGGGTCTGGTGGTAGTGGTGGTGGAGGTGCTGGTAGAAGTGATCATGGTGGAGGTAGAGGTGGTGATGGCTGTGATGGGGATGGTGGTGGTGTGGTAGTGGTGATGGTAGGAGTGGTGATGGTGGTAGTTGGCATGGGGGTGATGAGTAATGTATGTGTATTTGTGTGTACGGAGCTGATGTAAAGGGTTAGCAAGTGGGTGCCAAATGTAAAAGTGATAATCTGGAAGTAGCTAATAAAGATGAAGAGAAAAATAAAAGATTGTTTGAAAATGTCCAGTGGGAAAGCAAAATGAACAAGTATAAAAAGACTGTAAAGGGCAATGTAATACAAGAGGTGGGATGAGAAGCAAATGGAAGGGGAAAGAAATGTGTATCACTAACTTTAATAAGTGAATACAAAGCACTTAGAATACTGCACAGTACATACATCCTCAATTAAGCCTTAGCAATTCATTCATTCCTGCAACAACCATTTATTGAATCTGAATTATGCCTTGAAGAAAAGGAAGGATTACAACAATAAAGTAAAACTACTATTTCTAATGATAATAATTATAATAATATTGCAAACAATAGTTCTGATTGCTGGAGATACAATAGTAAAACAAAACAGAAAAATCAATGGCCTTATGAAGCTTACATTCCAGTGGTAGGAAACAAACCATAAATATGATGAATAAGTTAATTTATACAAGAGTTAAGATGGTGATAAGTGCTATGGAAAAAAATAGAACAGAGTAAGGGAGACCAAAGTGTTGTGGGCAGTTTCTTACGTTTTAGACAGAGTGCCAGGGTGAGTATGCCCAACCATAAGGTGACATCTGAGCAAAGACATGAAGCAAGCCAGGGAGTGAGCCTCGTGGATTTCTGCTGAAAGCGTGTCCCAGTCAGAGGAGATGGTTATCCCAGATGCCTGGAGGGATGGAGCATGGCCAACTGGAGTCTTTCTAGGCTCCCATCATTGTGATGACCCTTTGCCTTTCGTGATGCAGTTTCACCTTTCCTGGCACACCTTCCCTGACTTCCCAGTCTTTCCATCCCTTCACACTGCAGGGGCCCACAGCTCTACTGAATGTACCACTGGCGACAAATGCCTATGTTCTTGCATGACTATTTCTCTTTACATGTGCTCACTCCACCCTTGGATTACTCTTTTCAATTCAGCAAGCCAGGAGGTTTCATTCTATTAGATGTTCTTTCGAAGTGGAAATTAGGGGTTTTAGTTCTGATTTTTAAAGTAATTCATCACTATTGTTTTAAACATCCAAGAATTAAGATAAGTAGAAAGGGGGATTGCCTGTTAAGTCTCTTTAAGTCTCATCTCTTTCCCCACCATCAAGTATTATATATGCTGCCGGACTCTTCCGTGCATACGTATTTTAATACATAAATATGTACACTTTCCTTAAAAGAGACTATTTTATATGTAACCTGCTTTTTCCTACTTAAGAGTATATTGTGATCAGAATATAGAAGTACCACATTCTTTTAGTTTTTTAACTTAATTGGGATGTTTAATACAGAGCACCGGGCTAGGTTAATGTTTATTGTTTTAATGATTAAACTTCTGTTAATTACCTGTTTGAAATATAAATCGTAAATAAGTGATAACCGAGCCTATTAATGTAGTCAGTGATTATTAGAATGCAAACTCTTTAGGAAAATGTTGAAGTTGAGTCTAATAGTTGGCAAAAACAAACTGATTCTAACCTGTAACTTCAACCTTTATGGGTTAGAATTGGTTTGTTTCTGCTTCCCAACCAAGACTCTGTAAGACTGCTATTCTGCCAAATGATGTGTTAAGCCTCTTAAAATACTATATGATTGTTTTTCTCTTTGAAAGTTTCATGCTGGTAGTTTTTGGAGCAGGCATTTAGATGTAGGAGCTTGTCTTTCTAAGTGTGCGCTCCTGGATATTCATGGTGATTGTGGTTTATGTCTATGGGCGATTTTAATGTTAATTAACTGGTACATTATGGTAGTTAGGTCATAAATTTAGTGACAGGAGACAGTACAGTATCAAGGCAACTTTAGAATCGTTTTCACACTAATAACTTTGACCATTTTTTATTATACAAAGAAACTGTAGTTGCCAATATAATTTGGGATAATTGATAAACAAAAAGGAAACATTTATTTTTCAAATCATGTCTCCAAGGTAAAATCCCAGAGGAAATATGACATTGGACTAAAGTTAAAATCTCTTTCAATAAAAAGCTTCAATAATAATACAAAACGTTAGTGGGCAATTATCATTGGTTGAATGAAGGAGGAAGGAGATCTGTGTAGTTTTATTTGCATAAGATAAAACATGAAAGCAAGTTAATATATAATTAATAATCAATTTAATAATAAATAAACTTGTAACAAAATAGGTGGATTTGAGAAAAAATGGCTTAGTGTGTCCATCCTAAGAGAAGAATTCACATGGTTTCTTTATAATGCTAAAGCTAACAAAGTAAAGCCTTTACCTTTATCTACAATATCCCTTTTCATTAATTTTACTTAAAAATATCTAATTAACAAATAAAGATTGCATATATCCTGAGAATAAAATGTAAATTAATATCCTTAAATTTAACTCTGCTGGGTTTTTTTGTTGTTGTTGTTGTTGTTTTGACATGAAAACAATGTTTTCAGAGCGATGGTCTCTTTTTGATTAAAATAAGAGAGAGAAAAATCTTTTATTCAGAAACACATACAACAGAAAGGTAAAGACAGAGGCAGAACACACTTGTAGACAGTATAAATCCAAAGATAAGAAAGAACTTTTCAATCACATCTTCCTTTCATCCCAAACTCATTAAAACCACACATTTTAGTTGCCTAAACTCAAAACTATAAACAAATGTAAATACCTTTATTCTTTTTTTTTACTATTTCAGTCGTAAGAATTTCTTTTACTTTTTCGCATAAAGATTCCTTATCTATTTCAGCATTGATTTTTATCAAAATATTTTCTGGCTCTGAAAACCATTGCTTCAATAAAGGCCAGTTGTCCAAGAAGCCTATAATTCTGCAAAATCAAAATATGATATGAATATCTCATACTGATCAAAAGATTAGCATGATATTAAGCATAAATTATCCGACATGCATAATGAAAAGATAGGCTGCAAATATAATTGCATCTGAAAAAGAAACAATGTTATTTATTTTAGATTAAAGAAGAAATTACTTAATATCATCAAGACATATTTTTTGAGATGTATGAGAGTAAAAGAGGAAAATGTCATTGATTCAGGAAAACTTTTAGTGTAAGCTCAGGTCTCCAAGTGAAAATCTAAGAAAACATCATCTGTGCTAGTAGTAGAATAACTCTGAACTCTCTTTCGATGGTAGCTACAGCCTGATTCACCTAGGCCATCTATTTTTTTCTCAGAGATAGAAATTGAAGAGATCTTTGAGTAGTATGGTTGGTTTAGACTTATATACTTTACTCAAAAGTGTTCTTGGAATAATTCTTGAAACTTTTTTTTTCTTCCTGGAGAGCAGACAGCCTTAATGTAGCTCAAATTACTCTTCCCTGGTTCATTTCATATTGTTAAACTTTTCAAGGTTTCATAAAATTGTCTAATTTTGTCTAAATTTCCCTTTCCAATGGCAAATTGCACATAACCAAAAGAATAATTTTATTTTAGCAAAATAGAAGTAGTTTACAGTCCGATGCCTACCTTTTGAAGTTCCATCATTGTCACCGGCATTTCCTTAAAGAGTGCTGAATCAGGATTCCATATAATTAACTTATAAGTTCATGTAACCATAAAGGGAAGTATTGCCTGATTTAATGCTTCTTTTTTCAGACTATAATGACTTGTGCTCTAAATATGAAAGCTAGCACATAAATATTTCACTAATTATCAAAACTACTTAGTTTTCTTTAACCTGTTAAAGACTGAATGCTAAGACATAGATATTCTTCTAGATCTGATGATTCCAAAGTAGTTGTCAACCTATTCTAAAAGCATGAAACAAGAAGCAGAGCATTTAGTTAAAAACTAACCTATGTTGTATCTGGTCTCTCAAATTTTGGTCTCCACCCTTATCTTGATTTTCAGCAGCTACATGTTGACTGATGTCTTCGTGAGCAGTTTTATAGGACAATTCTTCAGCTATGGTATAAAATTTATTTAATTAGATAATTTTCAAAACCAAAGTTGCTACTTACTGATAAAATATACTGATGAAAGATGCCAAACAAGATAGGGTCCTGTATTTGGTACAGTGTTTCTTAAAAATATTTTAAAAGATGTTGAAAGAGTATAGTTTTGAGATAAGAATTCGATTGTTTTCTTGGAAATTGGGGAAAATAAGTAAAACATTAAAGAGAAGCTGTAGTTTCAGTGTAAGGATCTCAGGATTGTCTATGATAGATGAGAATGAAAAATGATGGGTCATCATGAATAACTAACTTGAAAAGAATTGGAAAAATTAACACGGTGATGTAAAAATTAAGATGAAAGAACAAGGTGGCTGGAACGTCAACATAAAAATTATTTCTTGATATTATATTGCAATATAATAAAATTATTCTGTTTCTTTCTAGACTTTATGATCTCCCTGCAGAATAGACATAAAGGAATAGACTCAAAGAGACCAAAAACAAACAAACAAAAAAACCAATCTCAACAGCTCTGATTGAGTCCTATTCTGGATTAATGATACAAAGTCCAGAATACTCACCAATTTAGAATAAATAAAAAATCATAAAGAGGAAAGAAAGCCTTGAACTAGATTAAAAGAAATTAGAATTACTCAATATAAGAGAACATTGAATAGTGAATTAATAGAGTTCAAGCAAATGAAGACTCCTCACAGGATATAGTAATCGGTTGTTCTTCATCTCCATTCATAACAGAACAAGGTGAAATGAATTTAGAATGCAGAACGATGCTTTAAAATGATTAATAAAACCCAAGGATCACATTGGAACAGGTGACTGAAGAAAACTGTGGAAGTGCTCTTCTTGGGAGATGCCCATGCACCATCTCATGGTCGCTACCTCGCAGCTGTCAGGACTTCAGTGCATGGATTAGCATTCTTCTCTGTCCAACCTCCCAACCCCCCAGCCCCAGGCAGTGCTCCTTCCCCTTCCCTTCACTCGTGGTACTCTGTACCACGGCCGCTGAATTTTGTGATCACCCTGAATGGCTCCATCTTTGCAATCTTAAAGACCTATACTCCTACCACAAACTTTCCAGCTCTGGTATTGTTGATGAATCTCTTCACTAGCATCCAGTTCCTACACTCCTACCTCCTTTTTTTCCAAATTTATCAGCATTACCCTGACTTCACTTTATGCTTTCTAGCAAACCTAAACTGCATGAATGAACACTTCAAGTTCTCCCTGCCTCTTAATAACTCCAATTTCTGTGTCCTTCTGCTGTACTAGTCTTAAATTATATCTTTTTTATTTTTTAAGGCTTATGCTGGTAGGCATCTTTGAATAAAAATACACAACCTTTATTCTCACTAATTCCCTAGCTAAAAAAATCAGTTGAGCTCTTTCATATATATATATGGACGCTTTTCTAAAATAAATAAAGAGAGAAATAAAAAAACTAAAAAAGTAACAAATATCCTGTGGCCATGGCTCTTTTTTTTTCTTTCAGAGATAAACTTCTTGGGAGTTATCTCCACTCACTCTCCATCTCTGTACCTCCCACTCACACCTCAACAAACTGCAGTCGTTCCTTCTCTCTCCTGCCCTCCATGAAATGGCTCGCATACCAGTCACCAAAAATGCCAAAGGACACATTTCAGTCCTTATTTTGACTTGTTTATAATACTTATAGGTAAAATTTAATGTATAATTCTTAAAAGCTGTTACATATATTATGTCATTTAATACTCAACAAAAACTTGTAAGTGGGATTGAGATTCTATAATTGGCTCCAAATTGCACCGTTCATAAATAGTAGAGAAGGGATTTGATTCCAGGCAATACGACTCCAGGTTCTGGACTTCTTTTTAATTTTTATAGTCTTTGTTGCATTATACTTGCCAAAAAATGCATACACTAATATTCATCTCCATGAATTAATGAACCAAAGACAGTCAGCACCCAGATATACAAACATTATCAGTCCCAGAAGCCCTTTCCTGTTCTTTTTCAGTCACCATTAGCCACAAAGGGTCAGTATTTGATGCCCTGAACTCAAAATCTGTTTCTACTGTCACCAGAGGGTGAACATTACTGTTCTGTCTCAGGTTGACCGATGGCTAAACAGCGGAGGCAGCCACCTCTTCTTCCATGCCGATGTAGACTTTTACTCTCACAATGGCCATTCCCCGTCCTTATGTCCCCCAGTCTCCTGCCCATTGGCTTTGAGTCTGGATCATTTACCTCAGCCCAGCCCTGGCAGGACTTTGTAGTCCACATTGCTTTGGATGTAGCATGTTTCTCTGTGATGATGTTCTTCAGGTTTCTCCATAGACCCCGAACCCCATGCTGCACCCGACCCTAGTGGCTAGGCTCCCACTCAGCCTAGGCTCCTGCTGGTCTGGAAGGGGGATTACATGACACATTTGCCTTGAAGATTTGTCCTCCTTTGGCTTATGAGACACTGATGTCCCAGGCTTTCTTCTTCACCATTAGCTGCTACTTCTAAACACTTATTCCTTTGCTCTCCCCAGTAAATTCTGGTTATTATGTATAGAGCAATATGATTTTTTTGGAGACAGGGTCTCACTCTGTTACCCAGGTTGAAGTGCAGTGGTGTGATCATACCTCATTGCAGCGTTGAATTCCTGGGCTCAAGTGATCCTCCCACCTCAGCCTCCCATGTAGCTAGGATCAGAGACCTGTGTCACCATGTTGGGCTAATATTTTTATTTTTTGTAGAGACAGGGCCTTGCCATGTTGCCTAGGCTGATCTCAAACTCTTGGGCTCAAGTATTTCAAATCATCTTTTTTACAGTGTGGAAATTGTCTCAGCTGGACAAAATTTACTTTCATTTCTAAGAACAAGAATCATTTGCATTACTATCAATTTCCTACTATTTATAATGTTATAGAAGAGTTGAGTCAAAACCAATGAAAAACACAGACCCTTATAGAATCAGGCATCCCCAAGGCCCCAAGAGGCAATAGTCAGCCTTCTAGTAAAATGATGTGCAGGTAATCATTTGTCGATTTCAAAGTCTTTCATCATTTCTCCCTGATGTATTTACCACATGCTTATTATCATGTGCCAGATTCTGTTCTAAACATGTAACTCTGATGTCATTTAATACCCACAACAAAACAACGAGCCATTTTATCATATAGGTTGTGACACCAAGGCTTAGAATAATAAAGTCACTTTCTCAAGGTCAGATACGTCATATGTAAGAAAGCCAAGGTTCAAGAAGTGCTTTTACCCATAAGTATATAATTTGTGGAATAAAGGATTTTTTTTCAACGTTGAAAAATAGTTAAATTATGAATTTTTGCAAGAAGATTTAACCCCATCATGTGAAGTCTTCATCTGACTGATACTTGCTCTTCAGAGTTAATACTCAGTCCAAGAAAAGGATGTTATTAGATCCTTTCTTACAGCACAGATGTGGTTTATGACCCTCAGGAGGGTGACCCACCAAAACATGCTAGACAGCCACAAAGCACTCCTCCATATGCGCACGTCTCAAAAAAACACCCCTATGCCAGGGGAACTCCCAAGTTGATGGAAAGGTTCAGTGAGATGCTACAGTTGGACTGTAATTCACTAGTTCCAGGCTTTGTCCACAGTGCTGAATGCTAACAGTCAAAGCAAGAGGCAACTGTGCTCAGCTAGATAATTCTTTGATAGGCTGAAGTGGATTATTTTGTACTCACTTATAATTGTAAATGGGAGTATTCACTGATTCAAAGAACAAATAAAGTTTCCATTGTAAAAGAGCATCAAAAAAGGTGTCCAGCTTACCTATTATATCCTTCATGCGACTCATTGAGGAAGTATCTGAAATGTCTAATAATATGACAAAATCAAATGCAGGAGAGGGAAGAGGTACTTCTTTGGAAGTCGCAGGATCAATAGCCAATGTGGATTTTTGTGCTTTTTTTCTCTCCAGTTCTGTGAGGTTTCTATTGTAGCCTGTAAGAGCTTCTTCCAGAAGCTGTGCTTGGTTTAAAGTCATTGGAAAACCATCTAGGATCCAGTGCTGATTCACAGGTATCTCGCTAAATTGAAACACGACAACTCATGAATATTTTGTTAGACACAAATACTTTGGAAATAATATGATAAATCTTTCCTTTTTCTTTCAGTTCCACAATAACTTCCTACTGCATGAATTTCATTACTTTATAGCTAAAAGATTAGGTTTACTAATGTGCCACAATCACTCCCTTGCTTAAAATACTTTTGTGAATACTTGCTGCCCTCCAAATCTATTCCAGAAGTTTTAACACATTAAAATTAACTGACCACACCTGTATTAGTCCCTTATAGTCATGCTGCTGATAAAGACGTACCCAAGACTGGGCAATTTACAAAGAAAGAGGTTTAATTGGACTCACAGTTGCATAAGGCTGGAGAGGCCTCATAATCATGGCAGGAGGCAAAGAGGAGCAAGTCACATGGATGGCAGCAGGCAAATCGAGAGCTTGTGCCGAGAAACTCCCGTTTTTAAAACCATCAGATCTTGTGAGACTCATTCACTATCACGAGAACAGCATGGGAAAGACCCGCCCCCATGATTCAGTCATCTCCCACCAGGTCCCTCCCACAACACGTGGGAATTACGGGAGCTACAATTCAAGATGAGATTTGGATGGGGATACAGTCAAACCATATCAACACCTCATTTCTCTATAACTTGTTATCCCTTACAATTTTGCACCATTTACCTCAAACTAACTCATCTCCTCAATGTTATGTGAGTATGAATTGCATTTTCTATATTGTGTTCATAGACTGTTCCTCCTTTGCACATCAGTTTCCTAATTTATACAATGGAGTAACATAACATATTTCATAAGGCAGTTGTGAGGATGAACTGAAATGATGCATTTTAAAAACTCGGCATAGAGCTTAGCACATACTGGATACTTGTACTGCCAACCTGGAGAGCTCTTCCTATCCCACCCAAGCCTGTGTAGAGTCATAGTATCATGATCTAAGTTTCTCTGACTTTCACTTTGCCATGCAAGTGGTTATATTTCTCTGCTTAACACAAATTCAAGTGAGTCTTTTAAAATCTCAGTTAGATTATAGGATGCTGAAGTGCAACTGGGGTTTTGCACTCAGCACAGTGTCCCCTTTAGAGAATGGGTGTTGAATAATTATTGTTTTCATTTGCAGCTGGAAAACAAGGTGAGAAAGGCATAAACTTAGACTGTGTTCTTCTAAGCCCTTAAATTATGCAAAATTGTGTTTTTGGACTTTGGATTCAAACGTATAATTTCATTTATTTCTATCGAAACTCATATTAAACAATGGAATTCCCTTTCCAAAGGTTTCTGAGTCTACTTTGGGGCCTGCATATGATCCTTCCAATAATGTAGCAAGGAAGGAGGGTGAAAACAGAAGTTAAAGGAAATTTCATTACTTGTGCAAAGTCATGAAACTAAAAATCACCCAAATCCAATGATCTTTCCATAGTATCAAGCTATCTTCATGTCACTGTCTATATTTCTCTCATTAGGTTATTAGGAGCAGGAAAAGACTTCAATTTGGTTTTATAACTTGTCTAGAGCTTGGTGAAGCATTCTGCATAGAACAAATTTGTTGATTTATTGGCCTAAGATGGGAAACAGAATTTCCTTGAGTTCCTTCCTCCACCCACAGTCACAGGAGCCACTTCAGAGGAAGTGGGAGGTGAGGGCCACCCTTGTTCAGCCGTAGTGTGAGGACATGAGATGATGGGGAGTCAGGAGACCTGGACTTTGGCTGGGGCTACACCACTCGCCAGACATGTAACTGGAGTACCTCACTGAACTGTCATGTGCCTCCCTTTCCTTATAGAAAAAATGATAGATTTAGACTGGTCAAAGATTTCACACTGATGACTGTCATCTGGAGGAGCCTTAGGGGCAATGAGGATAGTGGTAGCGGAAGGAGGGTAATGGAGTTCTGACGATGGGGTGTGGAGGTTTCAGTTCCACTGAAACTAAAGTGAAGAACTGCTTTATATCTGATGCTTTTCATATACATTATTCTTTGGAGCAGGAGCAAAGAATCCCATGGCTGAAACATGCTTTACATCACTTCTGAGAATTGTTACAACTATTAGAGTGAGGTCCCTCCTAGCTCTGGGCACCCCTGTGATCTGATTTCTAGACACATCATCATTGAGAAGCAACTTAAATCTTTAACGTCATCTTTTAAGAAAACACTAAGGGAAGTCCATTCCAGATGCAGAGTAGAACTCTCAGCCCTCCTTCCTCATCTCTCTTGGTCTCACTGGTTCCACATTCCACATCTCATTACTCAGTTCTGCTTCCTCACCTACTCCAAGTTGTCTGCAGCTCTTTCTCAGGGGGCTTTTTGACAGTTTTATCCAGCCTACTTGGCCTTCTCTCTTTATTACATTCATCAGCCAAGTCTCTATGGCTTCTTTTTTCCCCATGGTCTGTGACCACACAATTGAGTGTTTCCCTTGGCTTTTCCAATTACTCAATTTCTCCTTGAACTCCCCACAGGTAATAGAATCTGACTTTATTCATATCTGGGTAAAAGAAGTCAAGCTTGGTATGGGAGAAGAAGTGGAATATAGGCATGTAAATCACAAAATATATCTATCTTTTCATTGCTATATATTTTCTTATACAGATGAGTGAAACTTATGAGATATTAAAACAAAAAAATTTCCGTATTATTCTGGATACATCTTTGTGTGATAAAGAATATATTAAATAGATAAGA
Source organism: Colobus angolensis palliatus (assembly GCF_000951035.1). Taxonomy (NCBI): domain Eukaryota; kingdom Metazoa; phylum Chordata; class Mammalia; order Primates; family Cercopithecidae; genus Colobus; species Colobus angolensis. Next base: position 1,139,833 of record NW_012115489.1, on the reverse strand, counting down.
GGAAGAAAAATGCAATACATACTTAATAGCATTTACCATGATGTCAACAAGCAGCACATCAGGAATGCTCTTTCCTTTCTTCAGCAACTGTTCTGATTGTGCACCAAGTTGAGCACGCGTAGTGAGCTGGGAAAATAAACAAGAAATGACAGAAGATGGCTAATTTAAAAGTCAAATTCCAAATGTTTGGAGGAAAAGTCAATTAAATGACCATGCTCTCTGATGACGGCACTGATCATGTGGCACAGTTGGGGAGTCAGGGAAGCATTTCAGGAAAATGTGTGCACAGAATTTGAGGCTCTTCCTTCGAGGCTCCCTCCCTTCCAAGATTGTACTCTTCAATTGCAGCTGCTTTTGCATCCCCAAACTTAATTCTCTAATACCTTAAATCAGAAAGATTGAGCTCTCTGCTTGGGCTCTAGCCACTCATGCCATGCAGGCAGGGGCATGCCCTCTGGGGAAAACCCATATAAACATGGCCCTTGCCCAGTGAAGTTCTCATCTTTCCATGGTCAAATTCCACAGATTTTCTGCCTGTTGTTTGCTGCTTGCTTGTTTGCTGTCTTCTTTTAGCCCTCAAATAATTATCTTTTCTATTTTGCCTAGTGTTTACACTTGTTATTTGTAGGTTAGTCCAATACAAGCTACTCAATATCACTGAAACAGGAACTTACTTAGAGTCTATTCTTAGCTCAGCCGCCAGAGTGAGAATGTTATGTCAAATGGTATGGCTCTATTCCAAGCCCTGTTAAAATTCTCCCTTTTACTCCAAATGTCCTAATTATTGCCTGAGGCCCTGACTGACTTGATTATTTTCCTTTCTCATCCATGTCTCTAACCTCATCCCTTACTAAATACTCTCTGGCCCAGCTGGCCAGGCACTTTCCTGCCTCACTATTCTCACAGCCTGGAACACTTCCCCCAATCCAGTGGGCTGGTTCTCTCACCTCTTTGAATCTGCTTAAGGCTCCCTTTCCCAAGGAGGCCTGCCCGCTGTCATAAGGTGACTAACTGTGCCTCTTTCACTGCCCTTGGCCTGTGCTCCTGCTCCCCTTGCTCCACTCCATGTTTCCTTTTTTCATGACACTCATCATCATCTTCAATATCATATTTATCTCTATGTCCATAGTTTATTATGCCTCTCTCCACTGGAGAGACATAAACACCACAAGGGCAGGGAATCCTGTCTTTTGTATTCACTGATATATCCAAGTTATTAAAACACTATACAAAACAACATATGCTCTTTGAATTGAATTGAATATGGAATTTGTGAGATTTTAAAATCAATAAAGGTAAATATAAAACACACTTATCCTTTCTGCTAGTTCATATTTCAAATTCACAGAGTAAAAATTCTAAGTCTCCTTTTCCTGCTTTTTCTGAACCCATTTCTCTCCCATTGCTCATCTTGTTTACAGTTTGGTGTATATCCTTCCAAAACTTTTTCTATCTTCAAGCAGTTTTGAAACATAAAATATTATAAAACTGTTTTTCATGATGAGATGCATAATAAAAAAATAAAATGTAATACAAACAATAAAATTTCACTTGATTTAATCTGGTCATTTTATTTGATGACCGATTAGTTTCCATTAGCAGAAACAGTCAGTGAACTGTTGTAAACATTTTTTTAGGAATTAATAAAAAAAATTCTGTAGAGTCACCAACAAGAGTAAAGATAAACTCTGGAAAAAATATTTAAAGGTAAAGAGGATATGAGTGAAATAAAAGTCATAAATTAAATGGTAAAGATGAAATGAATTTGGCCTCAGTCTAAAATTTTTAAAAGCACATATTTATTACCCTGGCAAAAATGAAGAGTAATTTCCACTGCTTTCAATATGAATATTGAGACTACAAAGAATGCTACGTAAAGTCAGATGACCTAATATTATACCATCAAATTTACTTTGAAACCAAAGAAGAGCACATTGCCATTTCATTGCATTTGAAGACACTCCAAAATGCCATTAATCATGACATGTTTTAATATGCTAGTAGCTAAAATTAGATCATAATACTTACTTTTAAGAAACTATCACTGGCTTTGACTTCTTCAGCTTTTGGTGTTTTATCAGCATTAGCACCTAGCAATAGGAAAAGTGGTAAAAACAAATTTCTGGTATTTACACCTAGCAACCACAGAGTAGCTTGTATTGACCATCTATGGTTTTGGACATAAGGGTTATCAGATCCAGCTATGCCTGAGATACTCAGAGGAAGGAAGTAATAGAATCACCACAGCATAGCTTTTACCTTTACTCACACCATTAAGATCCTGGCCACTATGTGTCTTGGTGGTGCCCATCCCTCCCTATCTCCCTCCCTTCCTCCCTCCCTTCCTGCATGATCTGAGCTCATAAAAATATCATTAGGAATACTTTAACACAGTCGGGGGTCGCTTTTCACAAGACAGTCAAGTTTTTCAAAAAAATGTTAAAGTATTATTTTTTTACACTTTTATTTTCCTGGATTACCAAGTTACAGATAAACATCTTAAAAGCAGATGACTCTAGAAGTCAGAGGTGTTTTAACTTAAATTCTATGAAAAAAAGAGAAGTTTTAAGAGTGTGTTTATAATTACTTAGACTAATGTATAATAAAATATGTAATAAAATATTTATAATAGTTTTAAAAAATCAACTAAAATGATCTCTTAAGAAACAGATAACAGGAATAAGGGACAGAGAGCATCCTCTTAAGAAAGGAAAGTCCAACCTCTCTGGAGTGTTGTATGTTCATAGTAAACCTGGACATTGTTCAATGTTAATGGCAATAATAATGATAGCACAGGAGGAGCTCACTTCATGCTAGAATATGAGGAAGCTATTTAATGTGGCAAAGCCTTCACTAGCACATACAGGAAAAAATATTTAATAGTTAAAATTGTTTTCCTTCAATGGTTCTACAAAGGATCTGAAGGACTGCAGCCCAGATCCCAAGGGAGATAACTTTTTGTTATGTTTGGGAAACTTAGTTGTATTGGCAGTGCCCGAGGCTGAGAATAAACTTAAGAACCACTGTGCATACAGGTTAAAAAGACCAGCCCCTACAGCCTTCTGCAATACAATAAACAAAGCAGGAGTACGTTCGTAGAAAGCCCCAACTGTACTCATACACACAGTCTTACACACAGGTGAGAACAAGAAAAGACTGTCTGTCCCCTTGCACAGACAGGAAGAATGAGGATGATTTATCCTGGCTTCTTTCATAATAGCAGCAAAACTAATTAACTATTTGAAGGAGATTCAAAAGATTTTCTTGTAATTTTCATCTCATCCCCAGTTGTAGGAAAGAGTGATCTTGCTACCTCTGTCAAATGGCCATATGTAGACAACTATATAAAACCCCCTTTGGTTCCTGTTTATTTCCCTGAAAGCATGTTTGTGCTCACATATATGTGTTCTCATTGTTTCTCTCTCTAATGTAAATAATAGATGATTTGTTTTGAGATCTTACTAAGTATCGTTTCACCTTCTGTTTCTGGTAATACTTCATTTGAAACTGGACCAGCTGAAAATACATTTTGTGGATCCTTTGGAGAGAAAACAAACACAAGGAGGGATTTTGCCATTGCTGTATTTTAATTATTCTCCTAATTTTATATCTGTAAGTAAAGGTTTGAGAACAAATACTTTTTATCTATAACATTAATGATTTTAAAGGAGATTAAAGTTTCAGTCCTAAATTCTTATTTCCAGAAACAAACAAGATTGGATAATTGCACTTATAGAAATACACAGTAACCTGTGACGTAATCTGTCTTTTGAATGATCTTCAATTACTATGTAAAATATGCCAATTACTATTTTGAAAAGATAGTAGAACCTGAGGAAAGGGTAGAGTTTACGGAAAACCATCTTGAACAATCCTAGAGATGTCAGTCATAGCCATAGGGTAATTTTTTAAAAATGTACGTTATCTATTACTTTATTGATTAAAATATAAAGCTATTACAACATGGAAGAAGAGATAGTCCACCACGAAGAAAACTTCTCCCAGTTATTTTCAAAATTAATTGTTAAATGACATTTATTATTTCAGGCTATGCAAATGATCTGGATCAGATTATCAGCTAATTCATTCAGTTGCAGAGGCAGCATAAGGCAGAGAGAGGAAAGAGTAGTGGACTTACGATCTGGAACCTTAATCATAGAGAAGCCATTGACAAGCCTTCTGACTCCAAGCAAACCAATTCATGCTTAGGGTCTTTACTGTCTGCTCTGTAGAATGAGGGAGCTGGACTACATCAAGGATTCTGAAGGTGGGGCTACATTTTCCTATTCACCGCTCCACCCCAGGAATCATCATGCAATAATGAAATGAGATGCAATATTGATGGGAATATGATGCAGGTAAACCTTTCAGAGAGCCACCCCCCAACTGAGATCTACTAATATAGATCAGGTGTCAGCATACTACAGCTCATAGACCACAAAGGCCTGCTGACAGTTTTCATAAAGTTTCTGAACACCACTTCAGCAGTTGAGCACGGTGAGACTGGAGACAGAGACTGGAGTCCTTCTCTACCTCTGTACCTGCTGGGATTCTACATCTGCCTCAACCACTGCCCAGGGCCAGCATTGGTCTCTGACTATACACTGGGGACTTTGATGTTGGCAACTGCCAGAAGCTGGGTGGGAGGATCTCCATGCAGGAGTTGGTGACTTCTTCAGTTCCCGCAAAAGAATTATATGCCACCCTCCCAACCTCCACAATTCAATCACTTCACCCACCCCCACTTACCAGCTAGTGGCTCTTTCATCAGGAGAATGGCTCCAGCTGACGGCTACTAGACCCAGAGGGGGCCCATCACACAAGACGGTCCACCCAGACAAACTGGTGGGAAGCAGGAGTTTTCTCTCTTGTTATACAAGTACCCACATAATATTCCCGATTTTACCTCTTGGCCTAAAATTTTTCCTAAATATTTAACTTAAATATTTATTCTCTAGATTTTGCAGAACCTAAAATTTTACTCTCTGGGTTTGTATAGAAGAAACTTCTGGTCTAGAAGGCCTTTTAAATTCCATCCAGCTCCAAATTTCTAATATGCTAGGCACAGAAGAGAAAACTAGAATCACACTTGCCTGGCTTTCTTTAATCTCCTCTTGCAGAACTGGGAGAGTATCTTCTTCATCTTTTTTCTGAATTGGTAGAACCTCACTGACTTTTTCATTGTCATGAAATGCTTGGATAGCTTCTTGGACAAGAGTGTCAATAGAAAGTATCTGCATAGGAAAGTCTAAAGTACAAAATATAATCTTATAAATAGCTTTTCATTTGGGAAATGGAAATTGTCTTTATGTGCTGGTTTTGCCCTATAACACTGTCTTTCAGGCCCTCTAGAACTATCTTTTGGATCAAGCTTATTTTTTGTTTGTTTTGTTTTGTTTTGTTTGAGACAGAGTCTTGCTCTGTGGCCCAGGCTGGAGTGCAGTGGTATTATCTCGGCTCACTGCAATCTCCGTCTCCCAGGTTCAAGCAATTCTACTGCCTCAGCCTCCTGAGTAGCTGGGATTACAGGTGCACGCCACCACACCTGGCTAGATTTTATATTTTTAGTAGAGATGGGTTTCACCATGTTGGACAGGTTGGTCTCAAACTCTTGACCTCAGATGATCCACCCATCTCGGCCTCCCAAAGTGCAGAGATTACAAGGATGGGCCACCGCACCCAGGTGGATCAAGCTTCTTTTTAAAAAATGTGATAAGGCCTGGCGCGGTGGCTCGTGCTTGTAATCCCAGAATTTTGGGGGGCCGAGGTGGGTGGATCATGAGATCAGGAGATTGAGACCATCCTGGCCAACATGGTGAAACCCCATCTTTACTAAAAATACAAAAATTAGCCGGGTGTGGTGGCATGAAAAAATAAATCCGTCTCAAAAAAATAAATAAATAAATAAAAATAAAATAGATAAAAATTGTGATAAAATTCATATAACATAAAGTTAAGCACTTCCATCATTTAAAGGATACATTTCAGTAACACTTACACATTCACAATGTGTGCAACCATCACCATTATTTTGTTCCTGAAATTTTTAATCACCCTGAAAGGAAATCCCAAATCAATTGAGCTGTCACTCTCATTCCCCTACCCCTGCCTCTTGCATCCAATAATTCGACTTCTTTCTCTATGGATTTGCCTATTTTGGATATTTCATACAAGTGGGTTCATACATTATGTGACCTTTTGTGTCTGGCTTTTTTCACTTAGCATAATGTGGTCAAGGATCATCCATGTTGTAGCATGTATCAACATTTCACTCATTTTTATGGCTGAATAATCATAGCCTGGAAAATTATAAAATTTTTGATGATAGAGATTTCCCAACATATCAGCAATGCTTCTTGTATTTTTTTTTGTTTGTTTTTTATAGACACGGACATTTAGAGCTACAGTCAGTGTAAATAGGACCTAATGGCAGGCAGAGCAGGAGAAGAAATTCTACCTTTTTGTAGAGACCTTAAAATGGTAGTTTTTCCACTTAATGTTTTCCCCAGTAAGCATCCTTTAACAGCAAATGAAGGTAATTCAGGTGTTGTTGATTCTGCTCGAGGAGGAAGAGATTTTTCAACTAGCCTGTGAAGAATATGGCCCAGTATGCAATTATTGGAGGGTGGTAAATTGTCAACCATTTCTTCTGGTAAGGCCCACTCTCCAACCATGTTCTGTAAAAATAACGATCAAATAAACAGAAATATTCTGAAAAGTGGAATTTAGGTATATGAAATATTTAAAAGTTAAAAGTAAATCCAAATCATAGCCAACAAAAGCCAATCAATACTTTAATTATATTATAAAAATGAGTAATAACATTAATAATAGTTTCATAGTAGAGGGCAGAAAAATGCTTCCTACATAAAAGCAAAAAAATAAAAAATAAAAAATCTTAGCTTATGAAAGTGAGCATATAAATTGAGACATTTTGTAATCTAGGTTGAACATTAAGACATTTAAATTGATGTTATCACCAGTAAGCAGATAAAAGACAGTAATCATTTCTCTGCTATCTTATGCAAGTATTAACTTTATTTTATAATATTTTAAAGTAATAAAGATAAAAGAGAATTTTCATGCTCAATATCTCTAAGTCTACCGTGTTTAACTCCCACTTTATTCAGGTTTCTTGATGAAATGATCAAATGATTAGATGGAGAGAAAAAACACTGTACATATCACATTCTCCAACTTCCATGTAATATAATTAGAAGTTGATTTCAGAAACAGAAAAAAATAAGTATTTAAAATGAAAAGAATTCTTTAAAAATGATTCTTGTATGAAAGAGGAAATTGAGACTATAAAGTCTAAAAGGAACATTAAAACAACAGATTTATTAAAAATATGGGGTGGGATCAAACTGTACACATAGGAAAATACCCCTTAGCCTAAAATGCCTTGATCGAGGTGCGGTGTTCAATAAATCAGTAGAGTGACTAGAGTAAATAATATTCTATTGAATATGTCAAAATAGCCAGTAGAGAACCATTCAAATGTTCCTAGCATAAAGAAAAGATAAATGCTTAATATGACAGATATCCCAATTACCCTGATTTGATTATTACATATCTTATAAATGCATCAATACATGTGTTTATTATGTATCAATAAAAAAATTAAAAAGAAGCAAAATAAACAAAGTAGACATTAAAATAGGGAATAAAAGTAATTTTAAAATAATCAAACTAGGAAGAAGAAACCTGTAAAAATAAAAAATGGAAATTAATAAATTACAGAGTAAAACTATCCAGATACTCTTTATTGATAAAATTCTAAAACTTATCCTTATTAATAATGATAATGAAATTTCTACTACTTCGACACAAAAGTGAAGAATAGTAAGTATCAATGTTGTAACATAATAGGAAAAAAGATAACAACAGACACATGTACCCTCTGTTCATCATAGCACTATTCACAATAGCAAAAACATTGAATCAACCGAAGTACCCATGAAGAATGGAATGGATAAAGAAAATGTGGTACATGTACACCACGGAATAGTGCACAACCATAAAAAAGAATGATGTCACGACCTTTGCAGCAATATGGGTGCAGCTGGAGGCCATTATCTTAAGCAAACTAATGCAGAAGCAGAAAATCAATACTGCATGTTCTCACTTATAAGTGGGAGCTAAACACTGAGTACACATGGACATAATGATGAGAATAGTGAACACTGGGGACTACTAGAGGGAGGAGACGTGGAGAGTGGCAAGGGCTAAAAAACTACCTATTGGGAACTATGCTCATCAGCTGGGTGACAGGTTCAGTCATACCCCAAACCTAACATCATGCAATATACTTCTGTAACAATGTGTAACAAATGTTACAGAAGTATTTTGCATGGTATAATTTTAATAAAAGTAGGAAGCGGGAAGAAAAAGAAGATGTTAGGTACAACTATACTATAGTAAATTTGGATTTATAACTGCATGGTAATAAATGATACTCTAAGAAAGTATAAATGATTAAAATTAAGTAAAATCTTTGAAAAAATAAAAGCCATGAAATAAATGAAAAAGATGTCATAGAACTATACTTATGAAAATTGAAGACACTAATGGTTTACAGAAAAATTTTCTTCCCTTAACTGAACAGAAATTTAAATGTTTAAAAGTCTTCTGGAGTATAGAAGAAGATAGAAAGCTTTCCTGTTTATTTGGCAAGACTAATATAGAAAAGGTATCAACGATAATTGACAAAAACAACATCCCAAAAGAAAACTACAAGCCAATCTCCCTTGGAAATAATTGGCACAAATCATGCATCAACATTAAAGTTAACATAATATTAACAGACAATAAAGATACTAATTGACATTGACTGCATACTACGTAGCATATACTGTTGTTTTCATGCATTATGTCAAACGATTCTCATACAACCCTTACACATGTAGTATTATGATTATCTTCCCGATTTATGGAAGAAAAGTCTGAGTATTGCAAAGACTAAGTTATTTTTCCATGGTCACAATAAAGAGTAATGGCAAAACCTAGATTGGAACCCAGGCAGTCAAATCCTAGAACATGTACTCATATCCAGTATATGATGTTGACTTTATCCCACCATGACTGAACAAGAATTATTTCATGAATCCAAGGAAGGTTAAATACTAGAAAGCCTATGTACTATATTCATTAATAGGTTAAAATAAAAAAATAAAGGCATATGATCATTCTGACAAAGAAACAACTGATACAACTCAAAATTCATTTCTGATTTTAAAAATACAAGAAAAATAAACAAAATAAAACCATATCTTAGTAAGTTATGAACTGAAGATACGTTTCCTAACACTCTCTGGACCAATGGTAAACCAAAATAAACTACACATTTTTCCATTAAAGGCAAGAACAAGAAAAAGTTGCTCATCATGAGTACTATTAGTCACATTATTTGGGAAGTTCTAGCTAGTGCAACAAAATAAGAAAAAGAAAGAAGCAGCACTATCTCTAGGAGTAATGGTGGCTGCTGAAGAGCAGAGTTCCTTGTGCAGAGGTGGCAGCTATAACCTGAACTGCTGCTAGTGCTCTGGGGTGGTGGTGGCAGTGACAGTTTTCTTGTCAGACTTTGCTATGATGGTTCCAGTGATTTTCTTTGAAAGTTTAACCTTGAGTCTACTCTTGAGCCCACCTACGGACTCTTTGAGCCACCCACCATATTTTGAGTATTTTCTTTTCCTGCTTATTCAACAAGGGTCCTTTTGTTTTTGCCTGCAAATTTTTTGCTTGCAAAAGTTTTTTGCTTGCAATTTTTTTTGCTTGCAAAAGCTGACAAAATCAATGGAATTAACAAAAAATTTATAGAGTGTATATAGAGAAAGCTTCAAAATTTGACTATTAAGAAAAATGACTTGAACAGAGGGTGAGATAAAAAGGTTCAAAATTATAAATCATTTAATTCTCCCCCAAATTAATCTAACTTAATGTTTAATGACAACAAAAGGGCTAGTGTCATTTCCCCCTAGTCATCGCTCAAAGGTTGATATGACAAATGATTTGAAAGTTAAAGTGGGTGGGGCGCGGTGGCTCACGCCTGTAATCCCAGCACTTTGGGAGACCGAGGTGGGCAGATCACGAGGTCAGGAGTTCGAAATCAGCCTGAACAACATGGTGAAACTCCGTTACTACTAAAAATACAAAAATTTGTGCCACTGCACTCCAGCCTGGGCGACAGAGCTAGACTCCATCTCAAAACAAAAGTTAAAGTGCAAGAAGATATATAATGGGCAAAAAAAAAAATCCATTAAAAATACTTAGAAAGGAAAGTAATGGGAGTGTTATAAGTTATGAAAGCGCTTTTAAAAAATATGCTAATGAAAATAATGAGTTGCAGGGACAGAATATTCAGTGTACAAAAATATAGATTCCGGAAACAGATCTAATTATATGTAAAAGTTTAGTATGTAATAAGGTTTATACTTCACATTAGCAGAGAAAGAGTATTTTACAACTGATATTTGAATAACTATTTATATATTTGGAAAAAATAATGTTAGATATCCTTATACTTTCATAAAAATAAATTGACACCAAAAGAATGAATGACGTAAACAAGAACTCTTACAGCATCAAAATTTGGGCGAACACTGATATGCTCCACGATTGTTTCTCTAAGCACAACACCAAAGCTGAAAACCACAAAGGAAAAAGTTGGTAGTTTGATTATACTCTACAAAAATACAATCTTCTGCACATTCTGAAGCACGCACACACAAACACACATAACTCACACACTTCAAAAACAAAAAACAAAAGCAAAATATCTGCAATATATGTATGTGTATATACATATATATTTGACAATAGGTTAAGAATTTTAGTACATAAAATAGGTATTCAGAAAAAGAAAAATGGTGGAAAGGATATAAATGGGCAATTTTGACAGTAGAACAAAATGGCTAATGAGTTTATAAAGAAATGTTCAAATTCATAGTAATAAAAGATATCCAGATAAAGCTATTATGTATTATATTTTGCCTAAAACCAAAAGATTGAGTCATACTTATCATCCACCACTGTTAAGATGGTAAATTAGTATATTGATTTATCATATTTTCAAAAGTATCAAAAATTGCTGTAATAGTTCTGTCATAAAAATAAAAATAATGGAGACATACAAGTCAGAGAAGAATTAAGATTTTTTATTTACATACACATATAGGCAAAATGATATTTTTCTGTAGTCACTTGAGGATCTTTAAAAATTATCTTCAGTGCACATAAAATATATTTAGTAACATGATTATGTGATAATTTCATTATCTAGATATTATTCCACTTGCACTCTATCAAAGAGAGAATAGAAATACATGTAATTTATATTTTAAGATTATTTGGAATTAGTACTTATAACCTATTTATTAAACTATTCAAACTTCAAAAAACCCCAAATACTGTTTCAGCAGTGCAGAGATGTCAAATCATAGTGGAATATTGAAAATTAGAAATTCCAAGATATATTAGTATTTTTTTAATCATGTAAGTCTCCTCAAAATTGTATCTCAGATGATCAGTTCTATTAGCACTTCTATTATAACACTGCCCCTAATCATCTTAATGTAAGTCTTTTCAGTCCAAAGATCAAGGATAGAGAAACATAAGCAATGTCCATTTGGGGAGATAAAGGAGCTGCCTCATCAACATAGGTGCTTGTGAAATCCAAAGAGGGAACCAAAACAAAAGACAGGGTACGTTATATTTCATTATATTTCTTTAAGAAACACCAGCCAACTTCTGCTAGTCTGGATTGCCTTAAGTCAGTTTTTTTTTTTTTTTTTTTTTTTTTTTCCTGAGGAAAGTATGTATCTTTGTCTTGTGTATGATTTAGCTCAATTCCTAATCATTTTCTGGAGGGGACCTCTCTGAAAAGCTCTAGTTTAAAAATGATTGGCCAAATTTGACCACTAATTTGAATGACTTTTTTTCATATTAGTCAAACAGATGATGTATGGTTTATAAATATTACTACACTATCATTAAGTAATGAGCAAGTCACATTTCTGGCTTATAAATAAATGTCCATATTATATTTTAATCCTTAACTCTTAATTAATATGACAAAGTGGCCCTCAGTAACAGATTAAATCTACAAGTGGAGTTATTTATTTAAATAACTTGAAGTAAGAAAAGTTTGTTTAGGCCACTTTTGACAATATTTCTATAATTATGCTATGTCATATAAAAATAAGTATATCCGTATGTTCTTGCTTTTCTTTCATCAGTATTCTTTTCATACCCATTATCTGACAAAGCACACTTACTCAGAATATAAGTTGTCAAATTTGGTAAATGTTATGAATGGCTTGTCTGATTTGGCACCAGAATTTCTGGTATGAGAACATTGCAGATAAGCAAACACTTTTTGAAACAAATTTTTAAAACCCTAAAGTACTCGTAGTAAGTTTTTCTTTAAAACTGGTGTAATGCCATTATACACAAATTTTAGTACATTTAGTATATAAATATAATCCTATTTGACTGCCAGTTCTATACATACTACCCTGTATTTATAAAAATTATTTTGTTTTAGTTTACTGCCTTTGGTCTTTCTAGGAGCTCTGCACATAATAATAATCTGCATTGTTCAAAATTAGCCAGATACTAATTGGATCTGCAAAATTATTGATTGCACTATAATTGATTTCTTGCTTCTGCTTTCATTCGTTGGAATTATTTATACTTCAAATTAGACAAATGGCGATTATTTTATGTAATGTGGCCAATTAGAAACTAACCAAATAAGAAAACAGAAGCTATAGAAATTATGTAATTTTACAATAAAAAAGTGATAATTCCAAGGCCAAGTTAAAGTGGAAAGTTGTCAATATTGTAATGATTTTGAGCTGTTTAGTCACTTAACCCTTTGAAAGGAAGCAGTCTTAGACTTAAATCAGATGACTTGAGTTTCTATTGTATAACGCTTCTGCTACTTGCTTGCTTTGCACTCTCATTAATTCCGTCATCTTTGCAGCATAGTAACAATATGTGTATCATCAGACTGTTGTAAAGATTAAATGAAATAATGCTTGTGTGAGAAGCCTATGTGCCCTCTGACTATAAACAGTTTAGGAGTTCTCAAGCAGCTGCTGGAGGCACGTAAGAGCGCCACATCAAGCCGCACTCCAATCTGAAAGGCCTGCTTCCTCACAAAGAATCCGAATAGCCCTCTTCCATCACTAAGCTAGCTGTAGAATGTGGCCAAACACAATGGAATAGGATGTCACTGTGAAGAGAACAGAATACTTAGGCTGACCTGTGGAGATAAAGGATTTGGTGGAACACATTGAGCAGAATCACTGTCAAAACAAAGCCTATGAAGTTCCTAGCAAAGACCAAAAATAAAGGCTGAGTCAAGGTAAGCATCTCAAAGGGGAGAAAATTGGAACATTATGAGTGAAAAGAGATAAGAAGAACTGGAGAAGGAATAAATTCAGATTAGAAAGATGGTTATTAGTTTAACTACAATGAGCTAAAGAGATTTACTAGTTCACTAATGATGAGAAATCAAAAATTTTTATCAGATCTCTATTTTACATATTTGTTATCTATGTAGATATGATTAAATTATTTATATAATAAAATATATATTATTTACTCTTTCAGGTATTGTTGTAAATAGACATCTGACTATGAGGCCCACACTTCCACGCCCAGAGTGGGTAAAACCAGGTTAAGTATCACATGGTATAAACAATTGCTTTAACGAGATACTCTTTCTGTGTAGATGTACTAGTCCCTGATTTATGTAAACTGTCATGAACATGTAAGATATAATTATTAAGATGTCTTGATTTTAATAAAAATATTTTAATTGCACCTGCATAAATACTATCAGTATGCATTTTTGAGAAGGTGTAAGTATAAGATTCAGGATCCATCTACACCTAGGAGGTCTGACTCTCCCTGTGAAGTTTAGTCTACCTACACAGAGATCATAAAATTACAACAGAGAGTAAATAGACTCTGCCTATGGTAAAAAGTCACAGCCTGTTCACCAGCACTGGTTTTTGTTTGTTTGTTTTGAGATGGAGTCTCACTCTGTCACCCAGGCCAGAGTGCAGTAGTGCGATCTTGGCTCACTGCAGCCTCCATCTCCCAAGTACAAGCAATTATCCTGCCTCAGCCTCCCAAATAGCAGGGATTGCAGGCATGCGCCACCACATAGCTAATTTTTGTATTTTTAGTAGAGATGAGGTTTCACCATGTTGGCCAGGTTGGTCTCGAACTCCTGAACTCAAATGATCCACCCACCTCAGCCTCCCAAAGTGCTGGGATTACAGGAATGAGCCACAGCGTCTGGTCCACTAGCACTGTTTTTATTAATTGACCTACACTGACCTTTCCAGAACCTGAATTCTGAATTCCTCGACCCATAGTATCTACCATTTTTACAGATCCCATCTCTACAGATCACATGGGCCTACCACTCTGCTATTTAGTCTGAATCCAAAGCACTCACATGCCTCCCTATACCCTAATGTAGGAGCCTAATGGTGACCTGGGGTTCTGATTCTGGTTACTTCCAGTCTCTCATATCTTTTTATTTTTTTGTGGCCTAATGTGTCAGTATCCTTGGTCTCCTTGTTATGAATCATGGCTAATAGAATCATGAGCATTTACAAACAGAGTCTACTTGGAAACAAACATGCTTGAATGTTGGCTGAGTTGCACACTTCAAGGGAAAGCTTGGGCTCCCATGTGTCCACTGGGTTCCCTTCTTGATTGTAATGTTGCCCAAGTGATTGAATGATGCTGCTGATTACCCCTGTAAAAACCACATGTATCTTATTCTCATTCTTGCCACTTCTAAACATCCAAGTTGGGAATGGAGCTTCCTCATTCACCCTTTCAAAAAGTGGGGAGAGCTGACTTACTTAGATCCATTTGAATAAACAGAATCTAGGCCTTTGGACATATTTGTTAATGCATAAAATCTCAGAGCACCTAGCACAAAATGCAACAAACAAATAATAGAGTTACAACAATAATACTTAGTAGAGACATTCAAAGGTGGCTTTTGTAGAGGACTAGTACTAGTCTGAAGGTACATATAATCCTGTGTTTGTCTTCACGGATCACTAGAACTTCCCAACATCTGCATGGCCTGACATGTCCCAGATGTTCCCAATTTAGTGCGTTCTAAATATTTCAGAATTAAATTACTGATATATTTAGAGAGACAAGGCAAGTGCCTTTTCCTCTAGAGACAGAAAGGACCTTCCAGCGGGATACAACACTTACACTGTTTTTGATACCTCCTAGTTTCCTTGGTTTCCTGAAATGCAATCTTTTTTTAACCTATATTTGATAAGACCCAACAACAGATTATCTTGCTGCTGTGGCCAAAGGACTTAGGGCAGAAGCTTCTAACAAACTGACTTCAAGACATTCCGTATGCAGTGACTCCACAAAATGAGGCTATGCGGCTTTTAGAGGGCAGCAAATGTACTGTAACTCTACCGTGGCAAGACGTTCAAGCTGCCTTGATCTATGGCTAGCTTTCCCTTAGCCCACCACTCTGCAGGTGTGCTTGGCTGGCTTTTCCCTTGGCACACCACTTTCCCTTGGCACAACACTCTATAATACTTAAAATATAGTTAAGACTTGTACTAGCAGCCTCAGAAGTAGTTGTAGCCATTACCAATCCTCAAATTTCATGGAAATTTGAATTTATGTTCATTATGATGGACATTTCTTTAGCTATTCAAGATGTTCAGGAAATCTTTTTCACCAGACACGTCCATTTTTATTGGTCTGAATCCCTGTAAAGCACTCCTATAGCTCCCTGGCTCCTCTTGGAGCACGATTACCACTTGGACTACATCTTCTAAGACAGTGGCTTTCAAACATTTTTGACTAGGTCTTCCCGTTTAAAAAAAAAAAAATGCATTCTACATTGTGACCCAGCATTTCTGTACAGGTAGATATAAAATGCACAAAAAAATTTTATGAAATGCTTATCATCACTACTTGTGATATGCTTTATTTCCTATTGTATTGCATTGTATTTTATTATATTTATTTTGTCCTTTTTAAAAATAAATTTAAAATAAATTTAAAAATAAATTTAAAAATAAATACTGTGACCTAAATTAATTTCACAATCTGGTTTCAGTCTCTTTTTGGACAACAAATAGTAAAGGATATTTCACTGGACAAGATACCAGGAACCCTCAGTTCTAATCTCATGTCTATAATTACCATCTTGGGTTTATTTTTTTAGATATATTCAAATAGGGGGAGTAATTCTTTTTTTTTTTTTTTTGATACGGAGTCTTGCTCTGTCACCCAGGCTGGAGTGCAGTGGCATGATCTTGGTTCACTGCAAGCTCCGTCTCCTGGG
>NW_012115489.1:1033335-1123426 GCF_000951035.1 Colobus angolensis palliatus | reverse complement strand
AAGTTTGAGAATCACTGTTCTGAGGCCAGGTGTGGTGGCTCACACCCATAATCCCAGCACTTTGGAAGGCTGGGGTCGGGGGTGCTGGAGTGGGTGGCAAATTGCTTGAGGTCAGGAGTTTGAGACCAGCCTGGACAACGTGTGAAACCCTGTCTCTTAAAAAAAAAAAAAAATTAGCCTCAGACTCCCCAGTAGCTGGGACTACAGGCACCCGCTGCCACGCCCAGCTAATTTCTTTTTGTATTTTTAGTAGAGACAAGGTTTCACTGTGTTAGTCAGGATGGTCTCGATCTCCTGACCTTGTGATCCGCCTGCCTCGGCCTCCCAAAGTGATGGGATTACAGACTTGAGCTACCATGCCTGGCCATAATTCTTAATTTTATACTAACAGTGACTCAACTCAGAGAATTAGAGAGTCAAAGTATATTTTTAAAGTAATATAATTCTCAGTATAATTTCTCATAATTGGTCATAATTAATTTAAAGACCAGCTCACTCATATGCTAGATTTTATTTGTATTATTAGATTTTTGTTATTGGTTACCTATTTTCTAGTATTTTGGAAAACTGTATTTTGTACAATTGCTAGTCTTAAATTTTTTTATCATGTGAATCTCTAAAAACTCTTATCAACAGGTACATTATTATTATTCAAAATGCAATAAAATTTTAGGCTTATTGGAAAATAGACAAATTAATAGTTAAATTGTATCCAGAAAAAAAAAATAGTTAAATTGTATCCAGAGTGAGAGGTTAGGTAATTTATTAACTCAAGCCCAAACCCTTGGGCAGAAAATAATATCTTAACCAGGGACAAGCCAATTGCCCATTTATAGTATTTTAAATTGTTGCACAGTCTACATGTTTCCATTGGAAGATTGTTAGAAATAACCAAGATTGATATCTTCACAGATTATTGAAAAAGTCTGGATGCTGGAAGTGACTCTTAGTTGAGGATACCCAAACACACTTCATAAGCTTAGTTTGGTCTACAGGCTTGAAATTTAATGAAGCCATGGAAAAAATACAAAGATAAAAGAATCTAAGCTCACAGCTCATAGAGTTAGGTCCGTTCTGCACTAATACCTTTAAATCAACTGATGCCTACTCATACTTCACAAATCAACTGAATTTCATCCCTTCCAATGTGTCCCATAACCTCCTACTCTTATCCACACAGCATCATTCTCTGGAATGGTTTTTCTCTCATCCCTACTAAACTATGAACACTGGGAGGGAAGGATCTCTGTCTTATTTAACTTTATATCTTCAACACCTAAAACAGTGCTGGTAGAAGTAGACACTCAATAGATATCTATTTATTGAATGAATGAATTAATCAGTACTATAGGCTCAATATATGTGAACGGAATAAGTGACTGACTAAATTGAAATTCAATTTTAGTGATTTTAACTAAGTACAAAGATGACTTAGGCCTCCAGAAAAGATAGGCATAACCCAAAACTAGGGACAAGATCAGAAAGTATAATCCTCATAGACAGAAACTAGCAAAAGTCCACATACCACGGGTGAAATTAGCTAATATAGTAAGCATCTCCCGAAGTAACAACCTGCAGTATGATTTAAAGTGTGCATTTCTGTTAAATTAAGGCGTCTCTTTTTTTTGGTCAGCAAAAAGCATTTCATTTAAGATGCAATATATGAAAAACAATTTATTAATTTGGGTCTTTCTAACAAACTATGCCAGAGACTTAACAGGGAGGAGAGAGGTGTTGTAATGCCATTTTTAGGTATAAAAACAAATTAAAGTATTTCAATTTTCTGATGTTTTATCTCACAGGAAAGATGGAGGACAAGTCTTAATTTTTTAAATAGAAATATCCCTAAATCACCTAAAACAAATGGGTAACATCATTTAGGGAAAAATAAATCCCTTGAGAACATTGACTATATTCACATTACCAAAAATCCTATGGTTGAAAATAGTTTTTCCAAGTGAATTCATGTTTGGGAAGAGATCTGTCACACTTGAACATAGTAGCAATAGATTAGAACTGGTTAGAAATTCAAATAAGCAGCCTGCAAGATGCCAGAAAACTAGACAGGAAAGAAGTCAGGTTTAAAACAGTCAGGAGCTGGCAGGTCCTAAAGATCCAAGCTGGGCTGAGTCCAGAGTCCTGGAGTGGGAAAGAACAGCCCATGTCAATGGGTAGGTACAATCTGCTCTATGGCGGAAGCTGTTTGTGACCTGGTTAATTTTGTATTCCTAACTAGGTATTTGCTTTGGGTATCCTAGACTAGTATGACCCAGCTGTGTTCCACATGACTGGCAGAGGAGAAAAACAAGCTGCAGATGTTCTAGCTCTATTTGTGGCAATTGCCTAGAACCTCCTCACTTTGCTTCCAAGCCTTTAATGTGTGTCCTGTTCTGTTCTAGTTCTGCCTAGCTTCCAACCTGCCAGCTTTGTTTTCATTTTCTAGTCTGGTTCTCACCCAATCTCAGTTTCCATCACTGGCATGCTCAAAGGACTTGGCTTGATCCCACCTCTGTCTCTTCCTGTTTCTGGCCACATCAGGGAAATTATCTTGACTGTCTTGGTTCCAGTTCTAAGAATTAAACCCCTGGCACTGTATCTCCTAGCTGACCTTCCGGCTGTGTCTGTCCTGGTCTCCTACCACAGGGAATAAAATATTACAGAAGTATACCTATTGCTAGGGTAGAATGAAAAGTCTAGTGGCTATATTTCAGTTACTGTGCCTGGGGAATATGGCACTCAGAATGAAGCCATACTCCATGGGAAAGTAATAAGGTAACACTTTCACTTTTAGAGCCTCTGTTGTCATCTCTTCCAGGACTTTCTGTCCTCCAACTACCCCCAAACCCTGAGGAAATCTGGAAGAACTGCCTGAATTTTATTCAGACTTAAACATTTATAATAACTTACCAGGTTTCTTAGAAGAGGCAGAAGGTGTGGTTATTTATCTTCCCTAAGGGGAGTTCAGCAATGTAATCTGGCATCCCCACAGGGTTTCTTGAACACTGTATGGGACCTGTTTGATAGCCATGTGACAGTGGAAAAGATTGATGCTGCCACATACTGCCTTAGATAAAAAGGCAGAGAGAAGAGAGGATGATTAGCTGAAGAGCAGCTGAATTCTGTCCTTTTATCCAGGAGCTGCCAGGAAATGGGCTCTGTGTTGGGGCCCAGTTTCAAGGACTTAGAACAACTTTGGAAGATGAATTGACCCTGTTATGTGAGCCTGGAAGCCTTGTTAGGTCACTTGACCTCCAGTCAGGTCAGCATACGGTTAGCTACCTGGACAAATCTTTCTACCAGACACTCTGGCCTTCAGATTCCAGAGGAGCCAGTGGGCAGGGGTGTCTATCTTTCACTGACATTGGCAGGGTGGGTGCACCTCTAGAGAGAAGGTCATATCTATTGCCAGGAAATGCAGAGTCTGCACTATCAAGGGAAAGGCAGAGGTTAGCTCAACTTCATCTGCCATGTGGAGCCCCATGCTGAGCTGAACAGTGTTCTGGCTAGAAGCAGACTGTGGGTGGCCAATGCCTTGCCTATGGTTCCATACCATGGTTAATTCTGGATCATCAGGAAATCTAATGAATTTGACCTGATTCAATAATGCCTTTCACTCAGTAATCTGGTCACTTCTGTTCTAGGAGTAGCCTTCCTCAGTCTGCCCTAATCTAATGGTACGAAAACAGGCATTTTTAATTTTAGCCTATTGCAAAAGAAGACCAAGGGCAGTAGACTGCATCTACCTTATGCTTGGTTTTGGAGGGAAATTTACATTGGCCACAGTCAGTTACTCAGTGTGTGACAGTGGTCACTGTCAAGGCCTGCAGGCCCACACTGGAGAGAGCCTGGCACCTCACGATGCAATCCAATCACTCCAGCTTGTCACATATTCAGAAGCTCAGAAAGCTCAACAGTGACAGGTTTATTTTTTAGAAACACTGAGCTACAAATTAATAATATATCAAGCAGCCAGAATCACTGGGCTGACTGCAGGTCTGATTACCATAGGTAACTGACACTAGGCCATTATGGGAGATCCTCTCTGTTAAAAACTTACATTTCACTGCTGCTGAAATTCAGTGACCAGATGCAAACAATGGGTAGGGGCTTCTGCTTAGCACTCTGATTTCTAACTGTGCTCGAAGTGACTCACTCAGGGGATCAGCGGAAAAGTAGTTCAGTCACCCCAAAATGATAGGTTCCTACTCCTTGTTCCATTCTGTATTCCTGGAAAGCCACCATGGCCCTTCCAAGGCATTGAATGTGGCACACTGAGAATTACAGCAGCCCAGTGCTTTTCAAAGCACAATTGCCTGGGTCAAACAAACAAACAAAAAATAAGACTCTAAGGTCACTGTATTGCTCCCCAAGTGCCCTTGAGACTGAATCACCCTGGACTTCATATCAGATTTCTCCCTGTTCTGGGGCCACCAAACAATTCTAGTGGTGGTGGCTATCCTTATAAAAACAGTAAATGTCATTCCCCAACTGCTTAAACTATGCTCTATTCATCAGGGAGTGGCAGCCTACCTCAGGATCACTTTTACAGTACTTTTCATGGTCTTACTATTTAAAGAAACTTTTCCAGAAGCATCTACATCTGAATTCACCTGTCTACTGCTATTACTTAGCCAGGGATAGTAAGAAAGATAGATTTGGTTGGAATTTCTCTGGTGTCACAAAATACATAGGCATTATGACTTGTTCTGCCTATCTGGTAACTGCAAAATTCACACAGTATTTTTTCACATGGAATACCCTCTTCTATAATGACTATTACCACCCTCTTTATTTCACTGCTAAGATTGATACCTCAAAGAGGTATAAGCCACCCCCAGAAAGCTTAGAGGTGACACCGACCAATGTGTCAAAGACTACTATAGGCCCGCTGTACCAAATATGGCTGACAATTCCTGACAATGGACAGGAGTGGTGGCATTGGGGGTCTTTTAGGTGGGAGAGTTTATGGTTCTCAGTCCTACACATCTGAGCCAAATTAAAAATTAAACACTTTCTTGGATCCATTCAAGTTTTCAAGATTACAAATCCCATTGTGTCCTTCCTATATTTATCTCTTAAGACATTGCTTTAAAATTTTTTTTTTCTTTTGAGACAGAGTCTTGCTCTGTCACCCAGGCGGGAGTGCAGTGGCACGATCTTGGCTCACTGCAACCTCCGATTCCCGGGTTCAAGGGATTCTTGTGCCTTAGCCTCCCACGTAGCTGGAATTACAGGTGCCCGCCAAAATGTCCAGCTAATTTTTGTATTTTTAGGAGAGACAGGGTTTCACCATGTTGGCCAGCCTGGCCTGGAACTCCTGATCTCAAGTGATCTGCCTGCCTTGGCCTCCCAAAGTGCTGGGATTACAGGTGTGAGCTCCCGCATCCAGCCTATAGTTTTAAAATTTAAAAGTTTATAGCCAACTCTAAAATCTTAGCTGGTAATTCCAAGGAATTGATTGAAGAGAAAGTGGGCTTGATGCATAGAAGCTGGCTCTTGTAGTTGCCAAAGTAGGTAGAGAACAAACCCAAAACTCTGTGAAGAAAGCCCAGAAAAGCCCTGACCACCTTCTGTTTCCCTGGTCCCACAGAGGAGGCAGCTTGGAAGAGGGTTGCCTTCTCTCTATGTGATCAAGAACAAATAAAAATGAGTGGTGGACAATCACTCTGATCTTATTCACGTCAGTCATCCAGGACTCCTCTCTTTGGCTTTGTCCTTCTCACATCCCATTCCACTTCTATCTGGCTACCAACTTTTTGGAAACCATTTCTCAATTCTGGTCTAATGTCTTGAACTTGATACCTTAATTCAACTATTTCTACCATGGTCTTCAAATGAACTTACCTTATCTCCAGTGTTAATAATTTGAAGCCAAATATCCTTCACATGACCCAAGTTCATCTTCTATTTCTCCTATTCCATAGACACAAGTCCCAGACCTCTGTCAAGCCCTGTGAAATCCTTGGCCTACAACCATTAGAAAATAGCCTTGTTTCCTGGCAACCATGGACCTAGGGAAACTAGAGCCCTCTTTGAAAACCAATACATTGATGCTCTGCTCTGTAAGTTAGAATCAGTGTGTTTGATTACTACAGATAAGAAGCCTGGCTAACATGGTGAAACCCTATCTCTACTAAAAATACAAAAAATTAGCTGGGCGTGGTGGCGGGCGCCTGTAGTCCCAGCTACTGGGAAGGCTGAGGCAGGATGGCATGAACCTGGGAGGCAGAGCTTGCAGTGAGCCGAGATTGCGCCACTGCACTCCAGCCTGGGTGACAGAGTGAGACTCTGTCTCAAAAAAAAAAAAAAAAAAAGAAGAAAAAAAAAAGTATCCTACCCAACCAAGATACAATGAGGCGTAGTCTAAAAAAGCCATTTAGATAGCCTTACCATTAGTGAAGGAATCTGGGGAGTTAGAAGTAAAACTGTAAACAAATGGAGAAAAGAAACTGTAGGTATGAAATGGCACATTCTTAAAAAGTAAACTAGAATGATATGAGAATATTCCTTTCAACATCAAACTTCCTTCCCAGCTCCTTTCTATTTTGGAGGCTGATCATGATTCTTATTGCCTATCTTGAGAAATGTTTGTATTTTAGGAAGTGCTGGTGTCTTAATTCAAATGAATGATATTATGAGGCATTGAGTGCAATGACAGGCAGAATTTTTACAATAGAATAGCCTTAGAGAATATCTCAGCCTCCATCATATAAGCAAGTGCTTACTCTGTCCACTTAGAGGTCAGCTGTATTCCTCCATATCTGAAAATAAAAGATGAAACCATCATATTTTTCAGGGCCCTCCAGTACTACACAATGCAATTATATATATTTATATTAAAATGGCTAATTAAAATAGAATTAATGCTCAGGTTCATCAATAGAAGTATCTTCATAGTCAAAAGACAAGAAAATTTAAGACTTCTTGGCAAGAAACAGAAGAGGCCATAAAACAAGCAACTTCATGTGAAATTAAAAGTTCCTATACTTTAGTAGTAAGTTTCCACATTGCGACATTTTGTAAGGATCCTGAATAATGCATATATTATGGGCTGAATGTTTGTGTCTCCCCCAAATCCATATGTTGAAGCCCTAACCTCCAATGTGATGGTACTTGGAGGCTAGGCCCGTGGAATGCAATTAGGTTTAGATGAGGTCATGAGGGCGGGGCTCCCATGATGAGATCAGTTTCCTTATAAGAAGAAAAGAGACAAAAGCTCACTCCCTCTCTTTCTGCCCTGTGAGAACACAGCAGGAAGGCAGTCTTCTGTGAGCCAGGAAGAAAGCTCTCACTGGGGAGCCAAACTGGCTAACACCTTAATCGTGGGCTTCTCAGTCTCCAGAACTATGAAAAATCAATTCCTGTTGTTTAAACTACCCAATCTATGGTGTATTATTATAGCAGCCTGAGCTGATCAATGCAATGTATATGTTTTGAATGTAAAAAATTGATCGATTCACATGCCCTTAACATTCATCTACTAAAATCTCTCTCTGTTCTTGGGTCAATGATCCAGGGATGTCTTTGGGCCAAACAATTCAGATGAGACAGGAAAACAACAGAACTCCATGGCCCATTTAGTCCCATATTTCTATTCTTTGGTGGAAAAAGACCTGGTAGAAATAAATGTTATTGTAAAAAAATTGGGGGGTAGGTATCCATACATGTGCTATAGTGACAGGCGTACAGATGTCAAAACATAACATATACAACCACATCTTAAAGTCTAGTTGATGGAAAATCATAACCACAACAAGCTCACATGATCATGAACTTAAACAGTAATTTGCCATTAAAGGCAAAAAATAGCAGCAATTAAAAATCATGAACAACTTAAGACAACATGGATGATGTCCTGGAAATGAAACATCCTTCCTCCAAATTATAGAAATTCCAACTATCACTTGGTTGTGGGCATGCACAGTAGAGCTCTGAAAATGGTTAAGTGCTTTGTGGCAGGGACTTCTTAGAAAAATCCAAATCTTCAGGAAACCATAGCCATGAGCTAATTTTAGTTTCTGAACACTAAATTTTAGTAACTCTTAAACTCATTCAACTAGTAATTGCTAGTAAGCAGCTTATATAAAAGTGAAATGCTGTGAATTGCAACTCATGTGCTAGTAAGACCCATCGAAAGAATTTGCATTAGGGGGAATTTGAGGTTCACCGGCAGGCATCCACTGCATGATTGAGAACCACTGGCTGCTGTGTGGGGCTGTGCTGCCAGCTGCACTAGAGGAACCGGGCCTCCTGGCTTAGCCTGCTATCTACGGTCCATTCGGCTTTCAGGGCTCTGCCTCACTCTACTAAATAACTCAATGTTGTTATGCTGCGGTAGTTGCCTAGGAACCCCAGAGAGGTCTGGCTGCTCCATGATGCTGTTCTTGCCTCTTTCCTGGGAGAGAGAAATGTTATTTCTAGCCACTGGGCTAGAGTTCCCTCATATTCAGTCATTCTCATATAAACAGAGTGTGATGATTTAGGGAATAACGTTAAGAAACAAGCGTCAAATTTTTGGCAGCTACATATGACATGTACATAAGCAAACATCTGTTTTAATTGCAATTTCTAGGTACAATATTTAAAAAGTTTAAGCATAATAGCTTATTCTAACAGAATATAGGCTTTTAAAAGCACAGACTCAAAACTGGGAACTGTCAGTTCTTTAAAGGTAGGGGGTATGGACATCAATTAAGTATGCTAAGAATATAAACTTTTTGAAGATTAATTTCTGAATAATACATTTGCTTGAACATAATAATGTTCATTATAATGTTATTGAAGGTTATTGAATATCATTATTGAATAACATTCAACATAATTTAAATGTTATTATACATAATGTTCATTATATATAATGTTCAATAACATTATAATGAACATTATTATGTTCAAGCAAATCTATTAATTTCTGAGTAATATATTTGCATTAAAACTCCTAAACAAATTTAATAATGACAAATGTGGACCACTGTTTCTTTTAGATAAGCCAGGATGCACTGCCCCTCTGCGTCTTGTGATAGACTATTTAAGCCAGATAATATATTTTACAAGTTGAAACATTTATTTTTTACTTGTATGTAGGAACATTTAGGACAAGTTCTTGAAGAGACCAAAGGTCTAAAAATAAAGAATGACAGTATAATAGCTTACAGTACATCCTAAAACCTGTATATGGCATATTTTCCATTATGGTATCAGAGAGAGCTTGTGAAAACGTATTATAAATCCTAAGGTAATTTTCATTTCCAGAAAAACAGCAAAGTCAATACACAAAATAAAGTGCATTGCTAGATGATCACAAACTCCTAACAAAAATTTACAATTTCCTGCAAAAGAAATGCATCATCTGCTTCAGGATGTGGGTAAGACAAGCATGTTCCTGTGGTAACCATTTCTCATACAAGGAAAATAGCTAGAGAGACAAAAATCTTTGCTAAGCTGCAGCCTACTAGGTCTCCTGATTTGTAAGAGCAACAAGAATAGAGATTGAGCTGTTTAAGAAGTAATTTAGAAATAAACATTCGATGAACGAGTAAAGTCTGTCAAATAAAATGACTTTTAATTTACAATGGAAAGAAATACTTTAACATAGTTTGATACTGTCAAAGCATTTTATTACATGGCATTATACTTTAAGTGGATGTAATAGGTTTAGTATATTTTACAACCATACAAAACAAACATCCACATATATCTTTTAAGGTTCTAATCAATCCTTAATAATAATTCTCTTAGTGCTACAAATATAGATTCATTTAATTAAAATATAGTGTACATTTAACTTCTCATAATCTCATATTATTTCCTTATCTTTTAACCACAAGGTTATCTTCTTGTAATATTTACTTATTAGTGTTATTTTGCACTTTTCTTTGTTCATTGTAATTTATTCATTTTATTCACTCTTTGTTCCACAAACCTTTGTTGAGTATTTACTATCAGTGAATAATTAGGTCAAATCATCTTTCCATAGATTTTTTTCATGTTGCACTTACTGAACTTCTGGGACTCATTTTGTAATTTTTCTAGTAAAAAGCCTCACTCCTCATTCCATTGATGTTGATCCACTCAAAACTTCTATCCAAAAGCTTTGAGTGTTACACCTTTACTTCTAAGGGTGAGGTGGAGTGGGATGGGGAGAGTAGGATGGTGAGGAAAGAAATGGATATGTATTACATGCATCCAACATGAAGTGCACTCAGCTGTGTTTAACTCATGTTATTTTAAATGAAGTAGGTATAGTAGTATTCCCTTTCCATAAATTGAAAAGTGGAAATCTATTAGCCCTTAAGGAACTGGTCACCTAAGGTTGCACAGTTAGTAGTTGGCAATTTCAATAATGTAGCTCTAGTCTGTCTAATCTCAAAGCGTTTACAATAGTTCTTCTAAGAATCACAGTTGGCACCTGATACTTTTTATTTCAATCTTTGAAGAAAAGATTGTTTTAATCTATGCTATTCATAAAACCCAGACCTCCTCCTTTTTCATTTTGCCTGTAAAAAAATCTATTATTTAGATCGATTACAAAAGAAATACATTTTAACAATGGTTTTTGAAGCCAAAGTAGACAGCCCATAGAAAGAAAAATGCTAATAAATAAATTAAAGCATTTTAAAAATTCTGAAATCTGTCTACTTAGACAATTACTATGCTTGATGTTTTTTCAGACCACTCCCCTAAGATTACTAGTAACAATAGATAATAGCTTATGTATAGTTTAAGCAGCTAAAAAGTAGCACAAATATACAAATTAAAACAAGGGAAAATGCAAACAAAACATGCCTATTTTTATTAGTAGAAATGAAATAAGGAATATCACAAAATTAATGTTAAAGAAAAAGGATTTATTATGTAGCATTCTAATTATTTCATATCAGTAGGTACCTTATATTCTTCATAATCATTGGTATCTAGTAAGTCCCTTTTCTCCAGTTCTATAAGTTGTTCTCTTGAGGGGTTAGCAGGTAGTGTCTTAACAGAGGCTTGTTCATATATGGGTTTTGCATTAAAAAATAGTTCCTTCCAATCATGCATCAACTTATATGGAATCAGGCTATTGCACAAAGAAAAGGTAGAGATGAATCAATGGTTAGTCAAATATAGATTTTAAACATTGGTATTTTTATTATATTTATGTAAATTAGCTCACTTTCATCAAACAGAAATAATTACTGAAAAATGATCTTAAAGGTTACCATATGTGCAATGACAATAAGACTAATATATATTAGATTTTTCTGTTACAAATTATTTACAAAATGTAAACCTAATGTTCTCTTAAAGGGGCCTTGAAAAGCACTCAGTTTGTTCATTTTGCACAGGAGGACACTGATACCAGAGCATTTAAATAATTTCCTAAGGTTGCATAGTAAGCTGACATCAGAGCTGAGAATTAAGGAACCTAAGTGTTCTGACTGTGCTCACTATTTTTAGAGATATTGTTCTGCTATGAAACAGTCAATAAAAAAGTTTAAAGAACCCGTGGCATAAAGTAACAATCATTCTTCAAACCCACTAAGTTCCAAACATTTTATTAGCCACTAGAAATATAATAGCAACTGGAATACCTGGCTTTAAATAGCAGACTCTGGGAAATAAGGGCAAAAAATAGTTGCATAAATAAATGAAAGTTCTGAACAAGAATTATACAATAGGAAAGTATAACAGTATGACTCAACTTAACTTGTTGGTTCCAGGAAGGTCTCTTTAAAGAAATGATTGCCAAGCTGAGGCCTAAAGAATGCTTAGGAGGCAGCAAGGAAAGAGTGATGGGAAAATTGTTTCAGGACAAGATGTGCGAAATGTCCTGACGTGATCACAAACAGTTGGACTAGAACTTGAAATTACAACTTAAAAAGTAGTATTTCATTCTGATTCATGCTACAACATGAATGGAACCTTGAAGACATTATGCTACGCGAAATAAGCCAGACACAAAAAGGATGACTATTGTATTATTCCACTTATATAAGGTACCTAGAAGAAACAAATTCAGGGACATCAAGTTGGATAGAGATTATCAGCGGCTGGGGATTGGAGGGGATGAGGAGCTATTATTTAATGGGTACAGACCTAACAACTTTTCCTGTTTAAAAGGCTGTGTGTTCAGGGGTCTTGAACTCCTGACAAACCTCGTATTCAGGTACTTCTCCGTTTTGCTTTCTCCACCACTTATTAGGGCTTTAAAAATCCCCAAAATTACCTGTTTCCTCCTAAAAACCTTTTAACATTCTCTTTCAATATGACTTACTATGACATCTGTAGACATTCTATGGCTTCACGATTGCAACCCATTAAAGTAGTCCATGTATTTTGAAAAAAAAACTGTAGAAGGAAAAAACCTTAGCTATCTGACCTTTACCGTAAAATTCTTTTCACTTTTAAGGATATGAGGATAGAAACGGACAAAATGGCAAAAGTAGGAACATTTTTAAAATAGCTTCTCTAGTCATATAGAATATTGGTCTCCATGTTCTTGCCAAACTTCTCCTTTTCCTCAAGATTCTGACCTTGCCATTCCCCACCTGATCCACTGAGGCTCCTGAATAAGAAAATCACCTGCTATGGCTTCTGGGTCCCTGAACACCTCCCTTGTTAGCTGACATTATTAAGATTCCATGCATACTTTTGGGCTAGCAATTCAGTTTTTTTAGAGGATTCAAATTCCGTCAGCTCACTTCAGATCAGCCTGATCTGGTGAAGCAATTATTAATTCAAAATAAAACAGTGAGGAAAAAATGCTATTATATCAAAAAAAAAAAAGGCTGCTTTAGAAGCAGTATTATACTTTCCATTTCAGAATGAGTTCTGTTGACTTTATATAAGTTAGTCTGGAAATTCCAGCTATGTGGTCTGCTTTTTTTTTTTTTTTGAAACGGAGTCTCACTCTGTCACGCAGCCTGGAGTATAGTGGCGTGATCTCTGCTCACCGCAACCTCCTTCCCCCGTGTTCAAGCGATTCTGCTGCCTCAGCCCCTCGAGTGACTGGGATTACAGGCACCTGCCACCGTGCCTAGCTAATTTTTGTATTTTTAGTAGAGATGGGGTTTCACTATCTTGACCAGGCTGGTCTTGAACACCTGACTTCATGATCCACCCGCCTCAGCCTCCCAAAGTGCTGGGATTACCAGCGTGAGTCTGCTTTAGCTTATGTGAAAGGAAAATATCTTGGGCCGTTTCAAGCTGGGAACCACTCGGGCAAATCTGCCTCCCATTCTATTTAAGTCATCCCTTTGCTCACAGAGATAGATGCAAATTCTGATTGCCTTCTTTGGAAAGACTTACCAGAAACTCAAAAGAATGCAGCCTTCCGTCTCTCACCTATATGTGACCTGGAAGCCCCCAGTGGGTGGGCCTTGCTTTGAGCTGTCTCCGTCTTTCTAGATGGAACTAATACACTTACTTCTTGCGTATTGATGATGTCTCAGGTCTCCCTAAAATGTATAAAACCAAGCTGTGGCCTGACCACCTTGAGCACATGTCGTCAGGACTTCCTGAGGCTGTGTCACAGGTACGTCCTCAACCTTGGTAAAATAAACTTTCTAAGTAACTGAGACCTGTCTCAAGTTTTCAGGGTTCACACCTAGTAGTCTCCATGAATCATTTATCTCACTTTCATGTTATTCTGTTGCTGTTTAGATATACTTTGATTTTTAAAATTAAACTTTCTATTTTGAGGTAATAGTATGTTCACATTAGGTGTAAGAAATAATATGGAGATCCATATACCCTTTACCCAGTATCTCCTGATTGTAATATTTTGCAAAACCACAGTACAATATCACCACCAGGATATTAACATTGATACAGTCAAGATACAGAACGTTCCATCACCACAGAACCTATCATGTTGCCCTTTCAGAGCCACACTCACTTCCCTCTCACTTCCACCCCATTCTTAGCCCCTGGCAATCACTAATCTGTTCTCAGTTTCTATAACTTTGTTATTTCAAGAATGTTATGTAAATGAAATCATAGCGCATGTAACATTTTGGCTTTTTCCCACTCAGCGTGTAAGTATCTGGAGGTTCATCCAGATTGTGGCATGCATCAATAGTGTATTATTTTATATTTCTCAGCAATATTCCATGATATGGATGTATCATACTTTATTACCTATTGAGAGACATCTGAATTGTTATCAGTTTTAAGTTACTACAAATAAAGGTGATATAAACATTTCTATACAGATTTTTAGTGTGAATTTAAGTCTTAATTTCTCTAGGATAAACGCCCAGAAGTGTAATCGCTAGGTTGTATGGGATTTGCATATTCAGCTTTTTAAGAAATTGCCAAACTGTTTTCCAGAGGGGCTGTACCATTTCACATTCTCAGCAGCAATGAATTGGTGGTTTTCTCCAGATCCGTGTCAGTATTTGGTGTTCTCATTTTTTTTTTAATTTTAGCCATTCTTATAGGAGTGTAATGATAAATCATTGTGATTTCAATTTGAATTTCTCTAATGACTGAGGATGAATTTTTTTACGTGTGTATTTGTCATCTGAATATCCTCTTCAGTGAAATGTCTTTTCATATCTTTTGCCTATTTTTGAGCTGCCTTATTTTTTATTGTTGAGTTTTGAGAATACTTTATATATTCTAGATATTAGTCTTTTGTTGGATAGGCAGTTTGAAGTATCTTCTCCTGTTCTATACATCCTTTCAGCTTTTTCAAAGCAAAAAGTTTTAATTTTGAAGAAGTCCAACCTATAAAGTTTTGTCTTTTGCAGAGCAAAACTTTTTAATTTTAATGAAGTCCAATTTGTCAAGTTTTCCTCTTATGGATCATGCTTTTGGTGTCAAGTCTAAGAACTTGTTGCCTAGTCATAGAGCCCAAAGATTGTCTCCCATTTTTTCCTCACAGTTTTATAGTACTATGTTTTACATTTAAGTCCATGATCCACTTTGAGTTAATTTTCATAAAAGGTATGGAAAAAGGCATGTAGGCATCTTAAATGAAAGTAGTCAGTGAGTAAGTCAAGTCAGTAATCAAGGTCTCCTGGACCCCACCTTTTAGTCTTTTCATGAATCATTTGTATCTCTCTTTACTTATCAGCTTAGTATCTACTTTACAATCTTATCCTTCCTCATTCTCTATCGTGTCTCTACTATGTTATTAAAAAAAAATACTTACTTATTTGTCAACATTCGATAGTCTGCCACTTTAGTGGACAAATCAACTATTTGATCCAAAATTTCTGCACATATTGAATAATGCTTTTTATAACGAGCTTGAGCTCTTTCCACAGCAATCTGATCATGAAATCTCTTTTCTTTAAGGAACTGTTCTTCAAAATCAATCTTGGCTTGTTTTGCCAAAGCCTAAAAAGGTAAAAACATATTTTTAAGTCACTAGAACAAAATCAAATAAAAATAATGTCATCATTTCAATAGCCAAAACGTCTTTCAGTAGAATGAAACCTCTTCTCACACCAGGAAAAAAATTAATCATGAATGAACACTTTTTTCTTAATACATTAGTACTGAGTACGATGGCAAAGACAATATTGGAAATATCCCACTCTCAGTTTATCTTATCAACAAAGCATAATACAGTGAGAAGTGATCTAACTGGGGAAAGCCCAATTTGGATTAATGAGGAATTAGATCTTCAGCCTTCAAAAAGAAGTCCTGAGTTCACTGGTTGCAAATAGGGATCAGACAGAAACAGGCAAGTCTGTGCCAGACCATTAGCATAGCTGACCCCTCACTCCCACCTCCAGAGTGTCAACTTGGATACATCTGCTATAGTCATTGCCCTTTGTCTTTCAATGGGAGAGTTCTATAATACCGATTTATACTTAGAAAATATTTTAGAAAGTCTCTGATTATACTGGCTTGAGAATATAACGTATTTGCCAACATGTGTTAAATGTGTTAATTACAAACCCTCTATGGTTACAGCCTTAATAAGCTGATGGCATTCATTTGTAGGAACATCTATGTATGTAGAAAGCAATGAAACACTTAGCTTGTTATCGTCCTCTCCTTAGTGCACTATTATTTTGTTTAGGGAATCTTTTCTTCACACAAGGTACAAAGGCTGAACGCAGTCCAGCTAAGCTGAGGATAACATAATACTTAATTAGTGGGATTCAGATGACCCAATATTGCTTTTCAGATAGCTATGCCAGCTTCTTGAGAAATTTAGTTATATGCTAGCCTGCTCTAGGAAAAAGACTTGCCTCCTGTAACAACCCAGTGAGTATCAAACGGAAGTAAACTTGGGCTTTGGAGGAGCTATGGTCGAGTTCAAGCCCTAGATTTTATATAGAATTCAAGCACTAGCTGTGAGATCTTGGGCAAGTCATTAGTCTCCTTATGTCTCCATTTCCTCAAAGTCAGGATATTAAGAGTACTTAGTATACCCAGAAAAATTACCAAACCATCTCATCAAAACAAATATTTCCTATTATGATACTATTCATAAATGACTAGATGTGTGACAATGGATTGCTGTGTAAGGTCCACCATTTGTTTTGCTATTGCTATTTTATTTTGTGTGCTTATTTCATTTTTGTTGGGAAAGGGGTTAAGCTGGATGATCACTAAGGTCAATTCTGTACATTTGACAGATTCAGGAATTACACCAGAGTTTGTTATTCTTGTGTTATTCTGTATACCCTGTTTTCATGGAGAAAGAGTACAATTTAAGTACAAAGCTTTATGACATGATTCATGAAGTGAAGAATTCAGAGGAAAAATGAATCTAAGAGAGCAGAAATATCTGATGAGAATTTATGGAGAGGGTGACACAAAAATGGATCATGAGGTTGGTTTACTACAGAGTTCTCCGAAACACCTGGAAATATTTAGGATGTGAGGAATAAAAACCTTTAAGAGAATGGTAGAATGTTCCTACCAGTAATAGTATAGCTTTCAACCCTGGTTGCTGCCATTGCCTGTCTCCCCATATCCCTCTCTCTCTTCCTCCCTTCCCCGCTCCCTCCCTCCCTTCCTCTATTCCTCTCCCTTACTTCATCCAGCTTAGTCTTCCTTCTCCTTTTCTATCTCTACCATCAATCCTCTGCCAAAGCCACCACAATTTCCTGTCTCATTACAGCTAAGTGGGTTGCAGCCATAAAAAAAGAAGGAGGAAAAGGAAAAAGGAAGCCTGTGGGAGGTAGTAAATCTCAGTGGTTATGAGCTTGGACTCTAAAATCTGATCAAGCTGGCCTTGCTCCCTGCTACACCGCTGAGAAGCTGTGTGACTTTAAGCCTTCTAATCTTCAATTTCCTGATGTGTAAAATGTAAATAAAGATGGTATCCACTTATGGTCATTGCAAGAATTATTTTATACATGCTTGCAACAAACATAGTATAATGCTTGACTCAAAGTAAAGCTCAAAAAACATTAAATATTATTGCAATTAATTATTAATAATAATAGTAGTTAGCACAGAAATTTGAAATCAGGAACTGTCTTAATACAGAATACTTTTGCAGTTACCTCAAAGGAAGAGATTAGCAGATTTAATCTAAAAACAAAACAAAAACCCTCAAAAAATTGAAAGAAAAACACAAAGTTCTTCTCCCTCGTTTTCTTTCTCTCTCTCCTCCTTCCTTCCTCTTTCTTTCTTTCTCTCTCTTTCTCTCTTTTTCTCTTTTTCTCTTTCTCTCTGTCTCTCTCTCTTTCTTTCCTGTCTTTTTCCCCAAGATGGAGTCTTGCTCTGTCATCTAGACCTGGAGTGCAATGGGGCGATCTCAGCTCACAGCAACCTCCGCCTCCTGGGTTCAAGCAATTCTCCTGCCTCAGCCTCCCAAGTAGCTGGGATTACAGGTGCACGCCACCACCCCTGGCTAATTTTTGCATTTTTAGTAGAGATGGGGTTTCACCATGTTGGCCAGGCTGGTCTCGAAGTCTTGACCTTGTGATCCACCTGCCTCGGCCTCCCAAAGTAGTGGGATTACAGGTGTGAGCCATCATGCGCAGCCCTTCTTCCTTCTTCCCTTCCTTCCTTCCTTCCTTCCTCTCTGTTCCTTCCTTTCTCCCTTTCTCTCTTTCTTTCCCTTCCTTCCTTCCTTCCTTCCTTCCTTTCTTTCTTTCTCTTTCTTTCTTTCTTTCTTTCTTTCTTTCTTTCTTTCTTTCTTTCTTTTCTTTCTTTCTTTCTTCTTTCTTTCTTTCCCTCCCTCCCTCTCTCTCTCTTTCTTTCTTTTTCTTCCTTCCTTTCCTTTCCTTTCCTTTCCTTTTCCTTCCTTCTTTCCTTCCTTCCTTTCTTCCTTTCTTCTTTCCTTGTTTTTTTTCTTTCTTTATTTCATGAGCAAGAGCAAATGTGGTCCTGCCCTCATGGACTTTACATGCCTAAACAGTCAAAGAGTCACACAAATACATGTATAAGTACACACTATGACAAGTGTCATTGGGGCAAGACCGTGGGGTATGAGGTTATATAACAGGGGCCTGACCTAGACAAGAAGGGGCATATGCATGGAGTTTTGAAAACAAGTATTAATTGGGTGAAGGCACTTGGAAAGAGGGGCAAAGTAGAAGAAATGACTTGTTCAAGGATCTCAGAGCAAACCAATGTGGCCAGAGCCCAGGCAATGAAGGGGGGCAATGAAGCCTCAGAGGGGATTATATGGGAGACCAAAAAAGGCTGGAGCAGCTTCCCCAAAGTTTTCTGTGCCACTGAGGGGACATGTGGGCTGCAGTAGCTGAGGTCTCAATAGGACTGGGCTTGCATCTGATGACCACAGTGTTTCCAAGATGGCTTGGCCCTTATAACTTGGGGAATTGTACATTCTCTGTGTGCAGAGTTGGGGTGAAAGAGTACAACTTAGGGTTGACTTAAGGAACATATATAATGTTATATTCTTACACTCTCCAGTTTTTGGTCACCAATTCATAACCACTAAAAATGGATGAAGGAAACCACTGCAGTAGTAGTACTGCAGTAGAAACCAGGGATGGTAGTGTAGACATAGAGGAAAATGGACACAATGAAGAGAAATTTAATGCATGAAAATGATAGCACTTAGTGGATGTTTTGGGTATGGAAGAATAAGGGTGAAGCAATTTTCAAGTGGACCCTGAGGTTTCAGGCTTGTACAATTTGATAAATAATGATGCCATTTGTTGAGATATGGAACACTGAAAAAGACTAGTTGCATAGAAAAGGTCATACATTTGGCTTGGAACATGTTGAATATGAAGTGTCTCTGAGACATACGACCACAGATGTCAAGGAATACTAAAACTATGGCCCTTCATCTCAGAGGACAGAGGCATAACTGCATGAGTCATCTGTCTGTTGCAGTAAATACACCACCATGGTTGTGGATGCAGCTGTCTGAGAAGTAACATAGAAAAGAAAATAAGGCAGCCTAAGATGAAGCTTTGAGGAATCTGTCAATAAATGTTTTGATATAAAAGAACAATGAGCCTGTAAAGA
The DNA here is from genome assembly GCF_000951035.1 of Colobus angolensis palliatus. Lineage (NCBI taxonomy): Eukaryota > Metazoa > Chordata > Mammalia > Primates > Cercopithecidae > Colobus > Colobus angolensis. The sequence continues at coordinate 1,104,031 of NW_012115489.1, read as the reverse complement.
CAATGACCCTGCTCCTGAGAAGGAGCAGCCAAAGAAGTAGAAACAAAATCAGTATTTTCCACAGCAATACTTAATAGAAAGTAGCCATGGAATAGCAAATCAATACTATTAAAATAAGTAACACAAATATTATTAATAGTCTGTAAGCATAGTTAAGAAACCTTAAAGACCTTAATAGATTTAAAAGTAATTTTAGAATGTTCCACCTCCTCCCACTCTCAAATAATAATAAAAATGACAAGAACAATAAAATCTAAGGACAAAGCTGGAAACATCACACTACCTGATTTCAAACTACACTATACTATACAGGGTTACAGTAATCAAAACACAAAAACAGACACATAGACCAATGGAATAGAGAACCCAGAAATAAGACTACACACCTCCAGTTATCAGATCTGCAACAAACCTTACAAATACAAGCAATGGTGAAAGGATTTCCCATTTGATAGATGGTGCTGGGAAAACTGGCTAGCCCTATGCAGAAGATAGAAACTAGACCCCTTCCTTACACCATATACAATAATTAACTCAAGATGGATTAAAGACTTAAATGTAAAACCCAAAGCCATAAAAACCTGGAAGACAACCTAAGTAATACCATTCAGGACAGAAGCACGGGCAAATATTTCATGATGAATATGTCAAAAGCAATTGCAACAGAAGCAAAAATTGACAAATGGGACCTAATTAAGCTAAAGAGCTTCTACACAGCAAAAGAAACTGTTAACAGAGTATACTGACAACCTACAGAATGGGAGAAAATTTTTACAAACTATGCATCTGACAAAGGTCTAATATCCAGCATCTATAAGGAACTTAGACAAATTTACAAGAGAAAAACAAACAACCCCATTAAAAAGTGGGCAAATGACATGAACGGACACTTTGCAAAAGAAGACATACAAGCAGCTAATAAACACATGAAAAAAAGCTTAACATCACTGACCATTAGATACATGCAAATCAAAACCATAATGAGATACCATCTCATACCAGTCAGAATGACTATTATCAAAAAGTCAAAAAATAACAGATGCTGGTGAGATTGTAGAGAAAAAGGAACAAGTTTACACTGTAGATGGAACAGTAAAATAGTTCAACCATTGTGGAGGACAGTGTGGCAATTCCGCAAAGATCTAGAGGCAGTAATATCATTCAACCCAGCACTCCCATTACTGGGTATATACCCAAAGGAATACAAATCATTCTATTTTAAAGACACATGAATGCCTACATTCATTGCAACACTATTCACAATAGTAAAGACATGGAATCAACCTAAATGCCCATCAATGATAGACTGGATAAAGAAAATGTGGTATATATACACCATGGAATACTATGCAGCCATAAAAAGGAATGAGATCATATCCTTTTCAGGGACATGGATTGAGCTGGAGGCTATTATCCTCAGCAAACTAATGCAGGAATAGAAAACCAAATACTGCATGTTCTCACTTATAAGTGGAAGCTAAATTATGAGAACACATGGACACACAGAGAGGAACAACAACACTGGGACCTTTCAGAGGGTGGTGGGTGGGAGGAAAGAGAGTATCAGGCAAAATAACTAATGGGCACTAGCCTTAATATCTGGGTGATGAAATAATCTGTACAACAAATCCCCATGACTCACATTTACCTATGTAACAAACCTGCACTTATACCCCTGAACTTAAAATAAAAGTTAAGCAAGTATATATATACACACACACACACATATGTATATATATGCTCACCACATATATATGTGGTGAGCATATATATACATATGTGTGTGTGTGTGTATATATAACCCTCCTTTATTCACATAAAAAAAGTAGTAGAATGATAATGCTCTAGGGAATAAAATGGATTTTGTTTAGTTAGTAAATGATACTGGATAGATGAGGTGACTGCACCAGCCACTGTTGGTGGAGAGTTGATAAACTCAACATGTACGGATGAAAGTCATAAAATCCAAACATCTCTAAGGGAGAGATGCCAAGGAACTAGATAGCTTTGCTGTTGGAAAAGTAATCATGTGAGAGGAAGAAATACAATTTTTTCAGGTACTTCAGAAACTCACAATTAAGTCTCTGAGGCTTTAGCAGGCCCAACTGTTCCAGTCCTCTGAAGTTAGTTCAACCCCAGTTTAGGAAAGAAGAGATGATCCTTATCAACACGAGACCAGTCCAGCTAAACATACTTTGTTATTTAGCTGAGTTTGTGAAATAAACATATTTTTCAAATAGACACTTAGAAAGATAAACACATCATTTCTAATGCAAGTAAATGCCACTCAATCTAGTCAAGTCTATTTTTGCCAAAGAAGAGAGATGAAACAATCATCCAGATAACTCAGCTCTTGAAGACAAAGAAGACATTGAGGTCAGCATTCATTCAGCTCAAATTCATGGGGTATGGCTCCCTCTCCCCATTCTATACCCACCATTTAGGCTATGCCTGTTCCACAAAGGCAAAAGCAACACTCTCCTCACTGCAAAATATGCTACTTTCCAACCGATATTTCTAAAAATTGCAAAATTTTGGCAAAAGTTACATTGCACTTACATGGGGTATCGCAGTGGAAGCTATGAAGCTAGTAAATAAAACACTGCCCTCCTGTTTTCTTTAAGGTTTCTCTTCTGCCCAGTCTGGTTTTGTGAATATTTTATGACAGTAAAGACAGGCTATCTAAAACGCCACTCACATGAGTTCTCTTCGATCAAATGTGGACTAAAGGATTAAATAAATCTGAAACATCCCCAATAGGAAGTAGACAAGAAGTAATCTATATACTCCATTAATAAAATCAATCTATTTTTGTTACTAGAACCTACATATACATAAAGTTTGGGACAAAAATAATCTATTACATAATTAAAAGATAGGATATTTTGATTTTCAGAGTTGTAAAAGTGCCAAGACACAACGATACCACAGTACCAAAAAGCTCAGCTAGCAGCCCAGATCCGAGTTTCTGTATACAATTCTCAACTACAGTGCACCAGAGTACCCTAGATAAAGCACTTATTCTCATTCTGAGGAAGGAATAGCACAATATGGGCTTGAGGAATCTCTTTTTTCTTTTCCAGAAGGCAAGGAATTGTTGATTAAAGACTAATGATGTCCAGTTGAAAGGAAGCAGCTTAAAAGTTCTCTCACTGCCCGAGGATATTCACCTAGAATAACCAATACCAATGCCTACTCTAGTAAACTTAGTGAACTTTTAAAGAAAAAAAAAAGTATCTAAAAAAAAAAGTAATGACTCAAGGAATTGAAAGTTAGACTATCACCATTCTTTTTGGCAGCACACTTTATACTTGAAGAAAATAGAGTGACATATTTAAGATAGTCAAGGAAACAAAGTGTGAACTAACCATTTTATATACAGTCAACTTACAGTCAAGTATAAAAGGAACACAGTGTTACCAATATATAAGAACTCAGGGAATATGGTTTCCATGAGCCCTTCCTGAGAAATCCTGAGAAAGGGCTTCAGACAATCAAAATGACTAGAGAGACATGGACATTAGGGTTGGTGGTGAGCATTAAGTACTTAGCTACTTGTAGAATCAAGGCTAAAAGAAGACAGTATAGTACTAGGTAGTGCCTATATGCCCTATTGATGGAGTTACACAAAAATAAAAATTGGCAGATAATAGGCTGATCATATAAAAAAAATCAAATCTTATTAGATGATCGGCAACAAAATATAGCTTTGTTTACCACGACTTGGTAGAAAGGATCAAAAGTAACCTTAGAAAGATTTCTAAGGGAGATAGTATTTACCGCTTCTCTATCAAGAGCATCCTGGAAATCTTTAAGTCGTCTTTCCTCATGTTGTTTTTCTCTGAAAATTCTGTTTTGCCATAAAACTTCCTTTTCATGCCGAACATGCATGAGCTGTACGGCAATCCTGCGCTCCTGCTGGGACTGCCGCATCAGCCGGTTAATCAGCTGTTCCTCCCGATAAGCCTCCTGAAAACACCAGGGGAGTTATTTGTTAAAGTGATGTCCAAATTTCCCACTGAGCTATGAAGCCTATACATAAACAATATACAAAAGGTATAATGTTCATCTAAATAATTTCTGTCATTTGATTTAATTTGAACATGGCAAAAAAAAGTCAAGTTATGAAATGAGGATTTCCAACAAAAATTGGTGTTTAGAAACATTATGGTTTTGCAATTCACAATTACTTTAAACAAATTATTATTCAAAACATTATTAATTATTCATTCAAAACATTATTAAAAATAAATTAGGTGATTTTTTTTTCAAAGTTTTAAAAACAAGCAAATAGATAATGGATACTAAGCTTAATATCTGGGTGACAAAATAATCTGTACAACAAACTCCTATAACATGAGTTTACCTGTACAACAAACCTGCACATGTACCCCTGAATTTAAAATAAAAGTTAAAAAAAAGTGCTATATCTCTAAATTTAAAAGCATGTTTTCAGAAGGTTGGGATTATGTTATACACATTTTAACATAACTACTAGTTGTAGAACAAATGCAGGTATTGTCAGCTGAAGACTGCAGATCGGATTAGTTCCCACTGAAGATATTGCAATACCATCGTGAGGAAAAGCTATTAAAACAAACTGACAGAATGGGAAGCCTGGAGAAAAGGCTGGGGAAATGACCTACTGCTGATCTTAGAAAATCTGAGTGGTCATCATCTGAAAGAAAAACTAGATGTATTCTTGGCAGTGTGAGGAGAATAGAAGGGTGACCAGTAAATGAACAGTGGAAAAAAAACATTAAACTGAGAATCAGAGGACCTGGTCATCATAATAGGCTGGGTGGCCTTGGGCAATTAACTCAGCTTCTTGGGTTTATTTCTTGTCAGGTAAAATGATGGGTTTAGATGGAAGATGATATCCAAGGCCCCATCAGGCTTTCTTACTCTTTCGAAACAGAGACATCATGTGGAAAGGGGAGGTATCTATAGTATTCAATAGGGAAGACAGAAAGATATCTAGAGACTGGAGGAACTTACTCTAGTCTACAACCACTACCTAATTTTCCAAAGATGCCCAAGCAGCTCTATAGAGGAATAGGGCACTGCAAAAAAGACCTGACAGCTAAGTATTCAAGGGTCTTCTAGTTAAGAAGTAAGGGAAGGGCCTGGCGTTCAAATGCCAGTTCCAAAGAAATGGCATAGAAAAGATTCTTAGAAGGCAGAGCTAATTGACTTGGGGCAAAACTTAATTGGCCAAGATACTAGCCAAATGACCACAGAACCAGGTGGGAGTCAAACTGTGTTCCCAGTATGAATACACTTAAATGCCTATGAAGTACTTTAACTCAACAAGCCCAAAACTCAACCCACTAACTCAACTTCAGACCTGGTCCTCTCCCTATATTTCCCCATCTCAGTTGATGATCCTACGATAACCCACTCTGTGATCTAAGACATTAGGGTCATCCTAAGTTCATTCCTCTTTCATCACTCCTAATACTCAATTGTTCAAAGAGTAGTCTAGCATACCTCCTAGGCATGTTTTTAAACCACCACCCCCCAATCCATTCCATACCCACTGACACCAGCTCTATCTTGAACAACATCAGCCCCTCCCTACCAATCTTTTTCTTACCATCCCCACTCTCAAAATCTATCCCCTAAAAAGTCAAATTGATTTTTATAACTTTAAATATCATCATTTAATTCACATAATTCCACGTATTTATGAATCAGTAGGCAAGATATCAACTTGAGCACAGGTCTCTGGTTCTCTCTTCACCAGCCAAACTGAAACAGGAATACCTAAATTCCAGGGAGAAACTGGAACAACTCGAAAGCTAGGGAAGATATTTTGAGGCATTTCTGAGAGATTAAGTACAAATGGCACCAGAAGAAAACATTCAGGGCTGACGTGGGATTTATGTTATGCTTGTGAAAAGCAGCAGGTAACTGAAGGAAGTAGAAGAATTCCTAGCCCTGACATACACCATTTTTCCTTTGGAGGAGAGGATAATGGATGGAAAAACCAGCCATTGTACACATAAGAATTTCCCATTCCACCACCGTGGAGCAGCATCTCTTGTGTCAGCTGCACAGGAGCCTGGGCTCACTACATTCCATAGGAAGGAGGTGGTAGGAATGGAGGGAATGCAGCATATGCATCAGGCCTGGTTCTAGGAATAGCAGCTTCCCCACACACACAAAAGAGGCAGCACAAGATGAGGTTCCTGTGATGGAAATATACAGAGCCCTGACTCTTTTTTAGGTCCCTTAGGTTGCTGGATTTCCAAACTGGTAAATATACCTCCAATTCTAGTTTTGAAAATTCAGTGTTAATAGCATCCTAGTAGAAAGTGAGGAAATCCAGAAAGAATTCATCTACTCCATTTTCCAGGCAAACACCAGGCCTAGATTACAAGCAGGAAAATAGTAAGAAAAAACCTTGCAGCCAACACACAAGTGCCTTGGAACATACATCGAAGTGTGTCCAAAATGTCATTGCTACATGATGACACTTGAAATGGGTAGTTATTTTTTATTTTATTTTATTTTTTTTGAGACGGAGTCTCGCTCTGTCGCCCAGGCTGGAATGCAGTGGCCGGATCTCAGCTAACTGCAAGCTCCACCTCCCAGGTTTACGCCATTCTCCTGCCTCAGCCTCCTGAGTAGCTGGGACTACAAGAGCCTGCCACCTCGCCCGGCTAGTTTTTTGTTTTTTTTTTTTTTTTTTTTTCAGTAGAGACGGGGTTTCACCGTGTTAGCCAGGATGGTCTCGATCTCCTAATTTCGTGATCTGCCCGTCTCGGCCTGGGTAGTTATTTTAAAATAAACTTTTTGATTATCTAGTTTTCATAATTTGAAATTCTTCCAATTAAAAGGAGATAATCAAACTGATTGAATAAAGATATAATTTGAAGAAATCTGAATATGAAGAAATAACTTTCTAGCACAAAGAGATGTCCAGAGCTATTTTTTTGAACTTTCACTAAGAAAGAGTTGAATCCATGAATAAATTTCACTTCTTCATATTTGTGTGAAGCCTTTATTTCCTTTCAGTGAACAAGCAGACCAGACGTGGGCAGGTGAATAAAAGCATCTTCAAATGGTCTTTGTAGACATGCAGATTTGTCCTATTTACATTCACAACTGAAATCACCGTCCACCCCAAGTTTGTTCCTTTCATCATCTTCCATATCTCAGCAAATTACATGTCCAGCCATCCAGGTGCACAACCTAGAAATCCAGCTTTTCATCCCACTTCTTCACTTTCCCATGTCTAATGAATCATTAAGTCCTAATGATTTTACCTCTAAAATAGCTCTTAAAGCTACTTCTCTCAATCCCTATTGCCACTATACTACATTTAAACTGGGATAATCTCTTACCTGAATTACAGCAACAACGGACTTGGATTGCCCTTCTGTAATCTATTCTCCGAACTAAAGCCAGAGTGATCTTTCTAAAGGCAAGTTGGACCTGGTCACTCTTACTCCACTTTGTATTCAAACAAGAAATCACAAAATCTCCTATTTCATTCTGTGTATCTTACAAGGCTCATCATAATTTGGCCTCTAGTGACCCCCGCCAGATGATATGACTTTCCTTTAGCTAAAAGCACTGAGCTTTCCATGTGGTATTCTCTTGTCTGGAAACACTCACCTTCCACCATTTCAGCCTCTCTTGGAAACTGCCTCTCACCCCAACCCCACCACGACCACCCCACTTCAATTAGCTAACTCCTGACTCTTTATCCATGCTTCTGCTATTGTCCTCCAGACACTGTCTCCTAAAGCAAGCCAGGTGGACTTCTCTAAGTACCACTCCCCCTAATACCCCTTTCACCTTCACAGCACTTTCACACTCCAATGTTCTTGCTGTTTGCAGAAAGCTCTGGGAGACAGGTGTCTTGTTATTCTTGCTCTCTGTTATATCTGTGGGCCTATCACAAGTACTCAAAGCATAGAAATTCAATAAATATGTGTTCAATGTAAAAAATGATCAGTGATTCTCAAGCTGTAGTGGAGTCAGGATCACCTAGAGAGCTTGTTAGCACAGATCACTGGACCCCACCCCCAGAGTTTCAGGTCTGATCTGGGGTGGGGCCCAATAATCTCTATTCCTAAAAGTCCCAAGCAATACTGGTGCTGCTGGTCCAGGAACCATGCTTTAAGAACCACTGGAATAGAATGGTGAACAAAAGGAGAGGACGAACAACTTTTCCATATTGTTTTCATTAAACCCTTCCCTTTTTCCTCTAAAAGTAACAATAGAGTACACATGGCAGACATAGATTTTGGGTTCCTTTTAATGTATTCTTTATTATGGTAAAATACACATAACATAAAATTTACCATTTTAAAGTATACATTTGTCTTAGTTACATTCACAATATTGTACAACTACCACCAGATTTTAGATTCTTTAGTAAATAGCTGTTTTTTTCTAGTATATTTCCTATTATGATATGACATTTGATGCAGAGTAGCAGACAATACATACATAAACTACATATTATGTGTATAGAAGACTACATTTTGCAGAATTCTCAGCACTATTATTTAACCTTCATCTAAATATCTTACCTCTTGTGCTTCGTGGGCTATTAACTGGTCCATTAACAATTTCCGCCGTCTTTTCTCCCTTTGCTCTCGTGCAAAAGCATCTTCTTCAAGGCGCTTCTGGATTTTTTTAATGTACTCATCATCCGAGTAAGTATTTAACAAATCGGTGGTTGTCTGGCCTGCTGTATCTAAAGAAGTCTTGGATGCACTAAGAATAATAGTTTTTATTTTAGATTTTTAAAAAATAATGTGATCCCATGCCACTATCTGTGACTATGGAGAAAGACCTCAGGAGAAGGATCCCTTGAGTTCACTGTTAATTTATTAATACAAGTATTGAAGAAAATATTCAAAATCAGTGTGATAGCAATAGCTTAGCAACAGATCCCATTTGCTTCACCCCATTTCTAAATACTCTGTGAAGTCCTTAGCATAGCCTTCTTTCAAGGCCCATCAGCTCTTTGTTCTTTCACCTTTTTTTTTTTTTTGAGATAAAGTTTCACTCTTGTTGCCCAGGCTGGAGTACAATGGCGCATCTTGGCTCACGGCAACCTCCGTCTCCTGGGTTCAAGCGATTCTCCTGCCTCAGCCTCCTAAGTAGCTGGGATTACAGGCATGCGTCATCATGCTGGGCTAATTTTGTATTTTTAGTAGAGACAGGGTTTCACCATGTTGGGGAGGCTGGTCTCAAACTCCTGACCTCATGTGATCGGCCCACCTTGGCCTCCCAAAGTGCTGGGATTACAGGCATGAGTCACCGTGCCCAGTCTTACTTTTTATGATTTTCATTCTACCCAGAGATTCTGGATTTCTTTTCCTCTTCTTCCCGCTGGCTCTGGGTCTCTGACCTCCCCTGTTTTAAATCAACAAGAGGCAGACTATTGATAACCCAAGTGTCAGGGAAGGCACAGCTCGCAACAGCAGACCAGGCACACTAAAGCCAGGTCACTAGAGAGTACTTCTGTGTACAAATGTTTCCATCTACTATGTTCTTCCATCACCTATGAAAGTGCAAATTACTCTATCCACTCCCAGATGAACTTCTGACTGTTTAGAACAGTGGCTGAACTCTTATTGAAAACACAGCAGTTGAAAGTTGGCTTGCTTACCATGCCACACATGTAAGCACAGGTCTGACTGACTTCTTGCCCATGTCCTAGAGACTCAAGTAAGAAGACTCAACTCAGAGCTCTTGTCCTATCTCATGTCCAAAATGTAAAGGATCAGGAAGAACCCAGTGGTCTTTGCAACAGAAAGTTAAGCACATTCAATTTAGTGAGTTAAATGGTGGCTTAGTACAGAATTCATAGATTCATTCCAAATTTATCATTAAAAGATATATTTTTATGTATATAAAGATCAAATAATCATCAATTCTCATCTGCATCCTCTTCAAAAAGTAAACAGAATAATACAATAGTACAAGGTATACCATAATGTTACTTGCCTAGAAATAATGAATTTTTATATTATGTATAATCATTGTTTTTGTTACAAGTAATTAATATATTTGGTTTACAATATTACTTATAATCTTATTCAAAAAATAAGGACACATTATTAAAGTGTGTAGAGACTTGTCATCAATTCTTATATAGACACAAGTACTCTGGTAAAAACAAAGTTAGCTCATGTTTGATGTTTAATGATGTAATACCTGCATATTTATAATATAGACCATATTGTAATATAGGTCATAATTTGGAGGTTTGCTGCTCCCAGCTGATCTCCTAGTGAATAAGAGAAGTATCCTATTTTTCTTCTGTCTGTACTTGTGCCTAGTATGCCTGGCAAGAAGTTGATGTCTGCTAAATTTCAAATAATGTGCTAAAAAGCACCATACATGCATAAAAATCAAACTAAAGTTCCGATCATTTTATCAGCAGGGGCTTGGTGTAGTGTAACACTTTTAGATCTTTCATCAAAAATCTTATTATATTTGTACTTAAGTGTGTTGTGCAAAAAGCTCCTGCCCTGGATTGAGCATGGGTTAACAGCTCTCTCAACACAATATTTATGCTGTCAATAATATAGTTAACAGATTGCTTCTCCTTTATCAATTAGTCAACTCATCCATCTGTTGTCTTACTCCGGTAAAGGTGAAAAAAGCTATGCATTATGTACTTGAATAAATATTCATTTTACTAGATATAAGTTTCTTGAGGGCAGTGATTATATTTTCTTTTTATCTGTTTGCTTGCCAGACCTTCATCTAATGTAATAATTGTATGTGTATAATCTATTAGTAGCAGAAACCTTGGTCAAATTTGTATTTCTTAAAAAGTAGTTGCTGGGAAAAGCCTCTGATGAATCTATTAATCCAAATACCAAATTACAGCAGCCAATAACCCCAGCTAAAGAAACAAATAGCAGATAGTATTTATTATTCATATAAAAAATGAAAAAATGGAGGAACCTTGTTACATGGGGAAAAAACAGTCATGAGGGCTCTTGCATTGCTGACATGAGACATCATTTCATTCTTCCACAAAAGAAAAACAGTGGACTTTGAGGTGGCATCCTGAGAAACTGTTCAGGAGCAGGCTATGAAAGAGGCAGCTGCAGAAAGTGCTCCTGCGGTTCAAGCTGGGAGATTTTATTGCCTTCTGGCGTCAAGTTGGTGTGAAGTTTCTCAATGTGCCCAGAACACACCTGATTCTAAGCTAAGATTCAGCATGAACTAAAAAAGTAGTGATTAATGAAATGGCTTAAGAAGGGTCCTATATCGTAACCATAGCCTCTGTTTTCTTGAAAAGTTTGCTCTAGGCGAGTGCTTCCCAGCATGTTTCTTTTTAAGTCCAAAAGAGAAAAGGAACTTTGTGCAACACACTGGAAAGGATTTAGATTCTCAAATGAAGCTGTTCACAGCCAGAGGTAACTGGCCCAGGGATTTCAGCTGCCCCAGGCCTTCTCCTCCTACTGTAAGTGAGTGTGTCAATATCTCAGATGCCCTCTGCTGGAAATCTTTGGCAGGACCAAGTGGAGGCTTCTGTGAAGAAGGGACCTGACACTACTATTCCCCTCCCTTTTCTCTCAAAATAGAGCCCCAACTTTATGCAGGGAAACGGTGTGTTCAGTTAAAGACTACATTTCCCAGCTTCCCACTCTGCCAGGTGTGACTGTGTGACTAAATGCTCTCCAGTAAGATATAAGCAGAAATGTTATATGGGACTTCTGGGAAGGCTTTTGAAAGAAGCTATTTCAGATAGGAGATAACTACTTTTTTTGTCTGTCTTCCTTCCTGATATCTGGAACATGGGCCAAGTGGCCGGAGTCCCAGCAACCAACTTGTATCGTGAATGTAACCTTGAGGATGAAAACCACACAACAGGACAGTGAGGCAAAAGTGAAGAGAGGAGGAGCCTCAGTCCTTGATAACCTTGGAGCTACAGCATACGCTATGGGCTGCTTACCTTCTGATTTCTATTACATGAGAGACAAGCAGATTTCCCTCTAATTTCATTCACTGTTGTTTTGGGGTTTCTGAAACTAACTGATAGAGACCTAGGGTCTGGTTGAGTTGGCAAAGGAAATAGGGAGCAGGTAAATGTTTGCAGCTGTAATGCACAGGGATGATCTTTAAGACATTTAATAACTGACATGGCAAGGACACTAACCAATAGACATAGATACTGGTGCAGGGTCTGGGAGACAGTGCTGTGTTTCATCTTAACTCTGGTTGCTAAACTGTGTGGAAACTGAGGGGTCCCAGGAAAGGGGCAGGCCAGGGAGCTACAGAAGGTAGCATTCATCAAATAGCAAAGTATTCAGTAGTTTAAGATGGTCTTTTTGGTGGACACCATCTGTTTATCACCACAGAGCCTGTGGCTAGAGAGGTGGGTGAAAGAATTAGAAGAAATTGGTGTTTTCATGGGCCAAGGTCAGGGTAGGTGTGTACTAGGGTTCAAGTGGTGGCTGCATGGATAAGGAGACGTGGATTATGTTGCTTTTATGGGTCAGGAGCAACATTGATAAATGGGAGTGGGAATCAGAATAGGGCATCAGGAGTTTCCGCAGAGGGTAGGAGGAAAGGTGATGTACATAAATATTTTCCATTTTGCTTGATTTTCTTTCTTACATCTGACTTCATCATTTCTTCCTTATGGCTCTGATTGTCCTTGTTCCTCCTCATTTGACTGTCTCTCCCTTCCTTCAGAAAATTTTAATATAAAACTGAAGGATATAATTTTTTTCTGCTTTTCTTTAGAATTAGTATCTTCTTTAACAGAGATTTATCTCATATTTCATAAGATGTAAATGCATAGAGTTTGGATTGTTTCCATTTAAAAATGTAAAAAAACCCAAGCTGTTCCTACATATATCATCTCTAATGAATTACTTACTGTGAATCAATGACCTCCCATAGGAAACAAAGTGTGAAGGAGCTTTATCTTTAGGTAAATGAAGCCAACTAATGAGGAACTTTGTTCAATGAACCCACCAAAGTGACTGTCTTAGTGACATTTGTTCAATGAACTCATTCACTCAACTTCTTACTGCTGGTGTCTATGCTAACTGCTGAGAGTCTAGTAAAGGATTTACTGTGACAAACTTAAATTAGTGCTACCTTGAAACAATTTTAGTGAATGTTTAAAAAATATGTGTGAACTTAGAAGACTAAACATAGCACAGAAAAATAAATCAACTTTACATTTCATAGTAGTCACTTTCTCTCTAGATGTTTATAAAAGTTGCTAACAAACAATCTGAACTTTAGCTCATTTATCTTCCCTAATATACTCTCTGAATCAAGATTCTTCAGAGTGAAAAGATCCTGGAATAGCTCTTCCAGATAAACCATTTCTAAATATTCAAAAGCTATGTGTAGAACAGAATGCAGTTTTGTGATTATTAAAATAGCTCACATCTCACCTTTCTTTTGCTTGGAGATCCTTCTTTATTAATGCTTCGAACTTCTTAATTTCATTGGCCACATCCTTTAAAGAAAATTCATCATCAGTTCTCTGCATCTAAAAACCATTGAAACATCTTCATTTACCATATTCATCCAAGTTTATAAAATGACATGTACTACTAATTCAAGGTAATTAGGATATGAAAAGCTGCATTCTAAAATTTTTTTTATAATTTTGATTTGTTGCTTTTAGACTAGGCTAACTATACCTAAAAGAATGTGAAAATTGCCTCCCCTGAATCATTCACTTCATGATTTTGACAGGGCACCAAAGGGCATTTCATTAGAATACAGATTATCAAAGAGTAAGGACATACATGTTTGGATACAAATACTTCTTTTTCTTTTTTTCTTTCTTCCTTTTTTTTTTTTTTTTTGAGCCTCACTTTTTTTTTTTTTAATTTTTATTTTTTGAGACTCAGAGAGTGAGTCTCACTCTGTCGCCCAGGCTAGAATGCAGTGGCACGATCTCGGCTCAAGGCAACCTCCACCTCCCGGGTTCAAGTAATTCTTCTGCCTCAGCCTTCCAAGTAGCTGGGATCACAGGCATGTGCCACCACACCCGGCTAACTTTTGTATTTTTAATATAGACGGGGTTTCACCATGTTGACAAGGATGGTCTCAAACTCCTGACCTCATGCGATCCTCCCGCGGCCTCCCAAAGTCAAATATTTCTTTAAAAATTGTTGTCTCGGGTGTTTTAAACATTCCTCATGCAACTTTATTTACACTATTAATTTGTTATCTGAAGTTTAACTTTAGTTCACCTTTGTGTTTTACAAACATTTTTTAAAAAAACTTTAATCAGGCCAGGTGCAGTGGCTCACACCTGCAATCCCAATACTCTGGGAGGCCGAGGCCAGCCGTTTGCTTGAGCCTAGGAGTTCGAGACCAGCCTTGCATACCTGTGGTCCCAGCTACTCAGGAGGCTGAGGCGGGAGGATCACTTGAGCCTGGAAGGTTAAGGCTGCAATGATCCATGATTTTACCACTGTACTACAGCCTGGGCAACAGAGTAAGACTGTGTCAAAAAAGAAAAAAAAGAAAACACTTTAATAAACTCAGGGACATATGAGAGGTAGATACGGAAATGGAGTCACATAAAAGCCTCTGTAGGTGGTAATTTTAGAATCCAAGCACAGAATATTTTGTTAATATTTAAAAAACAAAAAATGTGAATTAATGTAAAATTCAATGGATTTAGGAATCAGAGAGATCTGTCAATCTCTGCTTTACTACCACTGGGTAAAACATGTCAACTGTCTGGGTCTCAGTTTCCTCATCTACAAAATTGGAAAAATAATACCCTACTTAGAGAGTTATTTACAAATTAAAGATAATGTGAAGTGTCCAATCCACAGCTTGATATACAGCGCATGTTCAATAAATGGTAGCTATTAATCATCTTTATAGGTCACATGAGAGAATATGAATCATCATTGTAGCAGTATGCAGTGTGAATTGCAGAAATTTGTATCAAACTGAACTGTAACATTGTTCTCCTGGGAAATATAATCAGATTGCATCTTACTGAAATGATTGACAGTTGCTGTGGTCTAGTAAAATGTCACTGGTATAGGTATCTTAAATGTAAATATACTGATAGCAATAAGTCACTTAACATTCCTGGGATTCACAGAAAAATAGTGTGGTATGATGAGGAGGAACTGAGTAAAAGTATATAGTAGGCATGGCATATGTACGCTATGTGTACCTTAACTGGCCCCTGCTGTACCCATGGCAGTTATGACCTGCTATGGTTTGTATGATTGTCCCTGAAACCACATGTGAAATCTGATCCCAATGTTGAAGGTGGAACCTAAAGGAGATGTCTGGGTCATAGTGGTGGATCCCTCATGAATAGACTGATGCCCTCCCTAGGGGGGTAAGTGAGTTCTTACTCTGTTAGTTCTCAGAGTAAGCTATTTGTTAAATAGCTTACTATTTAATCTTACTATTTACTCTCTTATGTTAAGAGAGCTATTTGTTAAAAAGAGCCTGGCACCTCCTCTCTCACTCTCTTTTTCCCTCATGAATAGATTGATTCCCTCCCTAGGGGTGGGTTCTCACTCTATTAGTTCCCATGAAAGCTGGTTGTTAAAAAGAACCTGGCACTTTCTCTCTCCCTCTCTCCCTCCCTACCTGCTCTCTCTCACTTTCTCTCTCCCCATGTAATGTCTGCACATGTTGGCTCTACTTCCCCTCCCCCTTCTCCTTACTAAGGTCCTCACCAGATGCCCAGTCTTGAATCTTCCAACCTTCAGAACCATAAGCGACATAAACCTCTTTTTCTTTATAAATTACCCAGCCTCAGGTATTCTTTTATAGCAACACAAATGGATAAGACATGACCCATTACAACAGCACCCATTCTGACCTACTTTGTTATTGACCAAAGAATCTTTTCCAACACAGGAGTCCAGACTGCCATTTAATAGGAGTTCACCATTGCTGGCCTAAAGCTATATTCTTTGTTCTGAACAAATAATAATATAAAATGAGTTGAATATGCATATAGTAGAGGAATTCTGAATGAGAAAGGACAAGGTCAGAGATAATTTGGAAAGCAAGTGTGAAGTTTTGAAAGGTCTCTCTACATGTTTCAGGGGGAGACTATTCTTTAGTTAAGACAAACACAGCACAATATTAAAGGATTATCACTTACCTCTGCCTCTTTTTTCTTTTTCATCATTTTTTGGGCCTCGAGTGCTTTCAAAGTATGATTTGATGCAGGTTTAGGAATCTGTATAATAGCTGCTTGGATTTTGGCCATTATTTCATTTTGTCGTCTTCTGTTTAAGTATTGCTGAATATCCCATATACATTAGTTTAGTGATTCAGAATAACAGAATAGGCAATATAATACACTCATAGGTACAAATATATAAAATTTATCTATTGAAATTTTCAGAACCCAGCAATTAGCCAAGGGATTAGGTGTCACAATTGTGTAATGTTAGGAAGCAGGTGTCAATATGACTTACTCTGAAAAGTATGATGTTAAAACACAATTCTGGAATCTGAAAATCATATCTATTACATGTCTGTATTTTCATTCTGTGTGCTGATACTAAAAGGACAATAAAGATGTTCCAAATATAAATAAGAGTATAATTCTTTCCCAATCCTACTGTCATTACCTTGCCAAGCATGGGGAGAAAAAAATTCTATCTCTGAAGATGGTCCAATTAGAAAATTCTATCTAGGAGACAGTTTCTAGGTGGGCTCCTGGGAAACCCAATAAAAATGACAAACTTCCCCAAAACCCAGTCACACTTAAACAATGAGTTCAGGGGCAACCTCAAACATTGAATTAACACTAAATTATGTGATATAATTATTGGATCATCTCTTCTGTATGTAGGCAGTAGTTATTTTAAGAAGAATATAAGCAGGAGAATGTAACTGAAAAGAAAAAGTGACTGAAAATCAGATAAAGTATTTTAAATGATTTAAGAGGTAATATGTGAAACTAATCATGACTTTACTACTAATACATTATATTAGAACTAATATGATCATTAGTTCCCATGTCCAAAGATAAAAAATTTCAATTTACCATTAAAAAGGCATAATAGACAATTTTCATTTCATTTTCCAAAATATGAATATTTATTTAATTGCAATATGTGTATCTCTTTTTCTTAAGAAGACCAGGAAGACACAGGGTCTCCCTTTTACCTTATTTGTTCCCTATGATCATTTTGAACATAATTTATTTCAGAATATTTAATGGTATTATATTTCCTTTTTCTCAACTTTCTTGGAGACCATCTGCATTAGGCTTGGCACTAATGGACAGGCTGGTTCCACATAAATTAGAGTCACTGCAATTGGCCTCAACTTAAACACTACCTTAAGAGTGTGTTCTCTCTTTATCATGTGACACCAAAGGGAAATATAATCCTTTATTTACCCTCTGGCAAGTCATAGAATTACATGACTCCTTTACATTTTATTATATATAAACTCCACTCCAGTTAGTCCACTCTTCTTCTTGAAGCTACGAAAACATCCAATTCTGAACCCTGAGGCAGGTAGAAATAAGCATCCTTGTTTTTACAGTTGGGGAAATTGAAGCTGAGAGTTGTTTAGAGGCTGGCTCAATGTTAACCAGCTTGCAAGGGATCTTCCAGTTTGTCTGTCATCTTTCCATTCTTCCCTACAAAGAGCTGACTATGTTCAGAATAGAATTTCTTATCAATCCAAATAAATCTATGAATTTAAAAAGTGATTTTACAGGGCAATGGGAAGAACTACATAATTCTTTTGCCTGTAGTTTACACATTCCATATCTCCAGTCACCTGAAATACTCTTAAAAATCTTTAATGATTCCATGTACCATTATTCTCTCATCCGCAAAGGCACAGAAGATCATCAAAGAGTTTTAAGGAAATTTGAGAAGGAGCAGAGAGTTATTCAAAACAAGAAGCAAGGGCCAGAAATAAGTTAAGAGTTGTTCAAGGTGATTGAAAAGGTAAGCAAGCAAAGGATTACCTCACATTTCCAAGAACAGAGAAACGGGGCAAGACCAAAGGTTGCAAAAGAGGAGAAAGCGAGGGGACAATGTCTGATCTATCTCCCTCAGTGGTGACAATGGCAAGTGCCTTTGACCAATGGGGTAGCTAGTAGCAACCCTCCATCACTAAAGCAGCTGAAACAATGATTTCTACCAGTGAAGGTAATGCAGTTATCTTGCCACTCCACAGGATGGCAGTTCTTGTTCTCAGCCAGAAGTAGAGGTGACAGTCAGCAAGAGTCAGGATGGAGAAAAGGAGCAGGGGAGAGAGAGAAAGGGTGAGAGTAGGGCAGGACAAAGTCATGCATCAGGAAAGTGCAACTTGTGCTCCACTACTGCTTATGCAATGTGTACTATAGGCATAAATCACAAACTGTATACTATGCACTAATGAATTTCTGAAAAAATAGTTCTATAGAACCTTTTTGATATCAAAACATCTTTGCTCTTCCTTGAGTTTTTGAAATCTTTCAAGTTTCTCAAAATGCAAATGGGCAAGATCTTCTTTCACGTGTTTATATTTTTCTTGAAACCTGTATGTAATCCGCATCAGATTGAAATCAGTTTGACGTGGGATCATGTGTCTAAGTCTCTAAATGAAAAAAGCATTTCAAAAGATTTTGTTATTAGAGAATAAAAGTACATTTTCATTATAAGCACAAATAAAATTTGTCTTCAAAATGAAATTCTTTAAATTACTATTGTTGATAGTTAAGCTAAATTCAAGCCTATTCCAATTACTCATATTCTTAATTGATGTAAGTGCAATTACAAAAACATTATCCTTTGTGTTCCTTCTTACAAAATAGCCTTGTATATACTTTTATAGTTAAACTTTTTACACTGAGTTTAATTTTTAATAAGTGGTATTTATATTCTTGGAAATATATTTTTGTAAAAATAATTTCATTAAACCAATTTTAACATATAAGAGATAATATAAGAAGCTCGATTCTTCCCATTGCTTAGCCGCTGCTTAGTAAAAAGTGAAGAAACATTAAAACTTCCTAGGTTTGTGTTTCAGCTTTCCCACTTACCAGCTGCATAAAATTGGGCAAGTTACCTAATCCATCTGTGCTTTAGTTTCATCCTCTGTAAAATGGGATTAATGAAAGTACCTATCTTTTACGGCTGTTGTGAAGATCAAGTAAAATAATATTCATAAAGCACCTGAAACAGGACTTGGCACATCACTTGGCATGCCGTTCAATAAATTTCAACCATTATTAATATTACCTGCATCTCTTCTCATCTAGTATCAAAGAAGATGGTATCTCTACTTCTTTCCTATGATAGATATCACCTCTTCCACATGAACCATTGATTGTATATTCCTCTTTCCATCCCCAGAGGGCCTCTTTCCATCTGATCTTCATACCATTTTCATCTCTCCTGCCACTGACTCTTTTTCTCAACTGATAAGTGGCCCCAGTCTCTAGGTCCATAAAACAAGCAATCTCATACTTCACTTGAGCTTTTCTCTCCTACTGTTCTCTTCTTTACCTCCACATTTCTTGAAAGAATAATCTATGCTACCATCTTCCTCATCTCCAAAGTCCTTCTCAACTCACTGTAATCCATATCACTCTAATGAAACATTTTTCTCTCCCTAATATGTAAGCTCTAAGAGGTTTGGGGCTTTTCCTGTGTGTTTGTTGTGCAAGTGCTTGACAAAAAGTAGGAGCCCAATAAATATCTGTTCAGTGAATGAATTATTGACTCTGGAAGTTCACCCATGACCAACATCAAATGAGCTAATAGGCTCTTGTTTGTCTTCATCACACAGTTCTTATAGCACTTGCCACTGTTGACCGCTTTACATTTTATTATATATAAACTCCACTCCAGTTAGTCCACTCTTCTTCTTGAAACTACAAAAATGTCCAATTCTGAACTCTGAGGCAGGTAGAAATAAGCATCCTGTTTTTACAGTTGGGGAAATTGAAGCTGAGAGTTGTTTAGAGGTTGGCTCAATGTTAACCAGCTTGCAAGTGAAGGAGGCTGAATGCAATATTAAATTATTCATATTAAGCCTAATCTAATTTCTAGCTCTCAAGGAGTGCTGAGTCCATTCTGCTACTAGACTTATAATGATATCCATGAAGAATGGACAAATATAAACATGGAGATGGCCCTCATATCTATTATGTCATTGCTGCTTCAAAAATTAAATTTAAAAATATAATTCTATCCATTGATATTTACTATTTTGCATGAGTGCAGCACTCATGATTATTCCAGAGGCCTGTAAAAGTTAACACACTTCATTTGCCATAGGAACTGCATAAGAACAGGAGAGAATTGTCAACTAAAAAGTCCTATCAATTAGTCAATAACACATTTAATGAGTATTTACAGCGTTTGAAGCATTGTACTAGACATACTCATCAAGTCTGATGTACTAAAAATCTGGTAAGGTCATATGACAAATAAATAATGAATATTTAGCCAACAGTATCAGTATCAAGAGGGTACAACCAAGAGAGTGAGAATTACTTACATTCTAGAGTTCCAAAGGAAGAAACCATGTGTACTGGGCTGCACAGTACACGAGGAACAGTTTGGGGAAGAGGAGAGATGAGAAGGGTGAGCTTGGGTGTCAGGGAAGGAAAAGCAGGAATAGACAGTCATATTTAAGGACAGACTGTCAATTAACATAGAAGAAAGAAATACCATGCTGAGGACTAGAAAGAAGTAAAAATAGGTTTCTGAGCAGAAGAATCCAATAAAAGTAAAACTTAGGGAAGATTCATTTAGCAGTTGATTGACTTATCTGGAAGATTGAGAGACATTTTAGCAGGTTGCTGCAGTAGCTGATAAGAAGATCTGGGCAGATATGATAGGGTAGAAACAGGAAGAGAGGAGCAGGCACAAAAAGTATTAGGCCTGTAGTCCCAGCTACTCCGGAGGCTGAGGCAGGAAGACTGCTTGAGCTCAGGAGTTCAAGACCAGCATGGGCAAAAAAGCAAGGCCCTGTATCTCTAAAACAACAACAACAACCAAAAGTACTGGAAATTAGGAAAAGAGTTTGATAAGCTATTGCCAATATGGATAGGATAGAGAGAGACATCAAAAATGGCTAAATAAATTCAAAATATTAATTTAAAATAAAACCCAAGTATGGCCAGTAACATATGTAAGGGATATATATGCCTAATGAGGTTTCTTTGAGAATTCAATATCATTGTCATTTCTCTTTATCAAATTTTACATTGCGTAAGCTTTTTTATGTACCTACCTCTCGAAAAGTTTCACTTTTCATGTGTTGAAGTCTTAAATTTGTCAGAGGTTGCATGGTTTGCATCTCCACTCCAGTCAGTCCATTTTTCTTCTTTTTCTGAAGAGCAATGTACAATTGATATAACAGCTTTGTTGCCACCCCAGGCTTTTCTGTGATGATGCCATGGACCACATTCTGATCAAACTGCACACCCAGAAGGTGGAGTGTTGGCTCCAAGCGAGAAAAATTATTAAGTTTGGCACTTGAAACCCTGGACAGTAAAATATTTTACATAATTAGACATTAGCATTAAATTAAAGACAACAAACATCAGAAATATTATTATCCAATATTTTGAATTATTTCATGTTCTTTTAGCTGTATCATTCCTCTGTAAAACCACTCTAATGTAAATACATTGAGATTTTTTATTGACCATGCCTACCTGAACTCCAGGCATTCATTTCTCTTAAATAAGTACACTAAAATTTTCTGCCCTAAATTGACAGTAGAATTTCTTCAGAAGTGAATACAGAATTCACAACACCTAAACTTGATATACTGTTCCTAGTATACTATTTCTCAAGAGATTGCATCCAAGTAGTGGTTCTAAATCTTTTGTTTTTGAATCACAGATACCTTTGAAAATCTAACAGCTATGGAACCTTTTTAACAGAAAAGAAAACATACATTTATATATATAGACAAAGCATGTATAACATCTTATAGCATGTTTTTGAGCCTCTTACAATCTAACCTAAAAGCACCCATCCTCTAAAAGGATGTGGAGTTGAGGAAATATAAGAGTGATTTCTAAATATGAATGAGGAGCCAGCACCACGAGATGGCCAATGTCAACAAAAATAGTGATGCAATATCTTGAATGCATGTTCTGGTCACGTGGTGTAACTTACTGTCCTGTTTCCTCTGTGTACTAATAACTTTTAACAGAAATATTTAGCAACATATATTTAGAATATTATGCTGCATCAATCAAACTTCAAATAAAATATTTTAAATTAATAAATGAGAAACAGGCCTTGGAGGAGACAAGAAGAGATAATGCATGCTACAAGAAAACCTTCTCAGCATGAGACTAAATATACTTTTTTAAAGGTCTTCTCAGGTCCAGTTTTGCAATCCGTTTCTCCACAAATCACCATACAGTTGGAGATACAACATTTGTCTATAATGACTCAGGTAAAGCAGACCATGTTTTGAGGAATATGATTGTGAAAGAAGATAGTCAAATCAATGACATGTGCTTCCATTCTCTAGAAAGGCATCTATCACCCCTTTTGGTCTTCCATCATAGTCGTCCTTTCACGTCCTTCCCATCCTAGGAGTCCTGTGTGCTTTGCTCACTACACATAACAGGAAAGATGTGAACTGAGAGCCATCGGTCAGAGCTTTGGTCTGGGTTATAACCTTGGGCTACAGATTTTAGGGGCATGCTAATTCAGGAGGGAGAGTCCAAAAGCAAACATTACCCATTTCCAAATTTTGTCAAAGCTTAGCCCTGCACTCAAGAAAAAGAAGAGGTTTCTCTTTCTCTCATTTGTATCATGTGGCTCCCAGAATGCAGTTAACAAGCCTGTTAATGTTATAGTTCAGTTACCTACTAGGGTTTAAACGTATTTTATGAACTAGCCAAAGTGCACAGGTCTAATAATACTTCTCTCTGGAAACATATTTCTAATCAATCAAATTTGGGGAACAGAACTTGTGCATAAATTGGTGGAAGCCTACTCTTATTAAAGCATGGGTAGAATCAGAATGGCAGGATAATCAACAGTTGTTTTTTGAACACAGAAAAACCACTGGGACATCTTTGCTCTGGAGACAGAGCATATGAGGTAAACGATGACCTCTGAGGGAATTAAGAAATGTGTGTTAGGAAAAACTTTTCCGTCTCTAATAGCAATCCTTACTTGCTCAGGGACTACCTATCTCCTTCCCTTCTTGCCATCTGGTGAGGGAATACATCCTCTTACAAGGTAAGTAGTAGCTGCCCTCCCAGAAATTGCCTTGACTATTTACTTTAAAAAAAACAAATCTTCTCAAGTTTCACTATTTGTGAAGGAATAAAAATATTCAAAATCAGGGAATTCTTTCAGAGTTAGATGAGTATTCTTAGAATTAAATTATTTCCAAGATGAATAACTTTAAGTTATTTACAAAATATATTTTCAGTTTACATTTTAAACTAAAGAAACTAAAAGTGTTAGATAATATCCCCAAATCATAAGCCCTGGCACCAGTTGCCTAAAAATTAGGCTATGACAAAAAAGGGATTGTTTTCTCGACCAAATATACCATTACAAAGGTTATACTCATAAGATGTACTGATCCTTGTCTTATTTAAAAGACCATCTGCCCTGGGGAAAAAAATGAGTTGTTTCAAAATTGAAGATGAACGATATTTGGTTCTCAATACAAGTAGGACCCTCTTCACACATTAAGGAATGCAGTGACTCTTGGTGAGAGAGAAAGTTAGTCCTTTGTAGTATATGACAAGCAGGGCTGTTACAAAGGACACATACTTGTCCAAAGGTGGAACAAGAGTATGAAATCTACCCTCTGTTCAGATTGCTAAGCCTCGTTCCTGGCATGAGACTGCTTAATCCAAAATGTGACTCCTTTTTCCTTGTAAAAAGGCCTTTCTGTTCACCAAGGCCTGCATTTTTACAGTCATTTCCACCCAGATGAGGACCCTTTTTCCATTTCACAAAAGGCCCTCTGTGGTCCTGCCAACAACAGCCACTTTGGTACACCTGAAACACTGCATCTGCGATCTGGTCAGGATGGTCCTTTAACTTTTCCATGATTAAGCAGATATCCTCTCTGATACCCCTCATTTATTCATTGGAAACAATATTATGAGCCTGCTATGGGCCAGGACAATGCTTGGAGCACAAAGAATAAACACACTCTGCAAAATTCAGGATCTTTGCAATCTAGTTGAGGGGTAAACATTCATTTATCATTCATCAAACATTGTTTGGTCTCCTTCATGTGGCAGGCACTCTGATAAGAGCTGATATATAAATAAATAATTATAACTTGATAACAATAATGTAATAAGGAAAGGGATGTCCAAAGTTTTGTTAGAACAAAGAGAAAAGGGGGACTAAATCTACTAAGAAAGTAAAAGAAGAGTTTAGAGAAGGAGTAGATTTTTAGCTGGCACTTCAGAATAAACACAAGTTTCTCATGGTAGAACTGAAAAAATAACATTAATCTGCAAAGGTGCAAGGCATAACAAAAACATATGATGTGTGTGTGGACCAGAGAAGCTTAGGTTAGGATTCTAGGTTAATGGGAAATGTGGCTGGAAAGGTGAATGAGGGTCACACTGAGAAGCACTTTATAAAGCGATGACCTTGAGAGCAACAGAGAGACCAGAACACTCAAATTTCTTAAGCTGACGGGGATATCACACCTAGAGATATGAGTGTAGAGTTTTAGCTTCATGTTGGGAAGTCTAAACAAGGTCTCTATCTGTAGAATTTACTAGGAAATGTAGGCATTCATTAATTTAAAAAAACATTGACTGAAAGTTAAATATGCACCAGGCTTCTGTTAAGCCCTAGAGATATAAAGAAAAATAACCTAACACCCCTAACTTCATGGTGTTTTGTGCAATGTGAAAGAAATACAGATGAAGAAACTGACAACAAAGTGATCAGTGTTATAAAAATTAAATGTGTAGGCTGAGTTTCTAACTTTCATAAAGTGATAGCAACAACAAAAGGATTGGACATCTGGTTATGTGCAAGTCATAACACATCAATCTATATGTATAAGAACTCCTGAGAAATCACAAAAAAGAAAAGGAGGGCATAGACACTGACCTACCTACCCTGGCATTCTTATACCTTGGAGGCTAATCCAGCTTCTATTGGTGGCAGCAAAGCTAGGAACAGAGGGAGCGAACGGCTGAGAGGTCCGGCAGAGTGGGTAGCTGGGGCTAACAACAAATTTATATGCCATGCCCTTGAGGAAGAGATGTGTAATAGGAGATGTAGGTATGGGTTAGGATGTTACCCTGTACACCAGAAGGTCAAGAAATTGGATGGGATTAGCAAACCAGGGTTTATTTGGTATGACAGTATAGTTCTAATCTATGGCTTCTTTTGTGTCATACAGTTACTATATGTACAACTAGGATAATCTACATTATGAAAGAATAATTCCTCTAGCATGGAAATATCAGAGATTCTTTTGCTCAGAAGTCTCATAACACAGGTGCAGCTTCATAAAGGCCTATCATTTCAGACAAACAAAAATAAGAAGTACTTGAGCGGGAAGCATCAGGTTAAAATAATATGGATTTGAAGTAGATCTTCATAAATGGCAGAATGAGAACCTCCAAAAATCTGGTCCTCCTTAAAGACAAAAATAAAACTGACAAAAAATTGTAAAAATCAACTTTTTCATAACTCTGGAAATTAGCTAAAGGCTTGCAACAACTCAAGGAGCATTTATTTAAGAAAAATTGCTTAATAGTGGTAAGGACAGAGAGCTTTTGTCATTTTAGCTTGCTCCATGTCCATACACCTCTCCCTAGCTCCATGGCGGCTGTGAAAACCAGCAGCAGACTTACAACCATCGCAGCCATAAAAACCAGCAGTTTAGCAGTCATCAAAGCAGCAGACAGATTTGAAGTGCCTCTGAAGTCCTGTCTACAGAGTGTTGCTTTTTTTTTTTTTTTTTTTTTATGAGACAGAGTCTCACTCTGTCACCTAGGCTGGAGTGCAATAGCATAATCTTAGCTCATTGCAACCTCCATCTCTCAGGTTCAAGAGATTCTCCTGCCTCAGCCTCCCGAGTAGCTGGGATTAAAGGTGCCCACCACCACGCCCAGCTAATTTTTTGGTATTTTTTTTATCAGAGACAGGGTTTCACCATGTTGGCCAGGCTGGTCTCAAACTCCTGACCTCAGGTGATCCACTTGCCTTGGCCTCCCAAAGTGTTAGGATTATAGGCATGAGCCACCACACCCAGTCCAGAGTGTTGCTGTTTAACTACCCAGTAGTGTTGTGAAAATCCCCATTTTCACGCCTTGTCATTATTTGACCTAATAGAGCTTACTCACTGAAAAAAGTCCTATCCCAAGGGTGTTAGGAAAAAACAATCATAGCAATTATTTATAATCACAGTTACCTGAGACAGTAAAACCAGTTGGAACAAAGAAGAGCCTGGCCAAAAACTTAAAAGGAAGACCTATGAATGAGATGTCTGTTAGGGACTCTGAGGCCATATGCATGTGTAGGAATGTATGGATGCCTAGGAAAGACATGAGGAGGTCCAAATCTCTCACCTTTGGCTGACTTTGAGATGTTGCACAAGCAGGAAGTAAAGGCTAAGGGAAAGTTGTAAACTGCCAGAGCATTGAAAACATGCCATAATCCACTCATAGAGTTTCTTAGCAAAGGAAAATATATCGGTCCAAGGTGTTAAAAGAAATCTCTGTTCAATTGCTGACCACTAAGCAAATCAACTAAAGACTTCAGGTGCAGTATACAAGAGGGAATACAGACTTCACAGAATTAGTCCAGGAGAGTTACTAAACAAACAAACAAACAAACAAAAAGCAGAAGCAGCAGCAACAACAACAAACTCTGGGAATATGTAATAGTCTGAATTGACACATTATATTATTTTAAATGTCCAATTTTCAAAAATCATGAGACACACAAAGAAACAAGAAAGTATGACCTATACACAAGGAAAAAAAAGGTGAATAGAAACTCTGTGGGGAAGTCTTGGACAAAGACCTTCAATGACCTATTATAAATATGTTAAAGAAAGGAAAATAAACTATGTTTATAAACCCTTTTCCTGTATAGAAAAAAAAAAAGTGCAGCTCACTGCCAGTGCTCATTTAATTTTACATAAACACATTCTATGAGGCTGAAGCAAATCTGACTAATTTTCAATGTGAAAATAAAATATAAAGACTGTTCTTGGAATTATTTCTAAACAGAACAAACACCAGAATCATCAGAATCATGTATTTTGGAAAAATTGGGTTCACCAAATAAATATTTGGCCAACAACTGTCGGAGAACGATGCTAACATTATACATAGGAATGCTATGTTTTCTAGGATTTGACATTTTTGGTGATTGATAAATACTACATTTTGTAAATGGAAATACTACTGCTAAAAATGGAATCCTGTAAATAGAATGATGCCTTTTGTTTCTAAAGTCAAAATACTACAGCAATGCAAAAACAATAATAAAAGCAAGATATTTCATGGTAAAGTTATCTCAGGGTAAATGCTGCACCTGCAAGCACTGCCAGCTAGTGCTCTCAGGGTAAATGGGAAAATGGTTAAAGTTAAAATAAAGTATGAGAACACTGTTTCAACAAAAAGAGAGTATCAATAAAGAAACAGAAATTATAAAATTAGGAACACAGTGAAATTTTGAAGTTGAGAAGTACAACTGAAACAAAAACATTCACAATAATAGTTCCACAGTAAACTAGAGTTGGCAGAGGAAAGAATCTGAGATCTGAGAACCCAAAGATAGGTCAACTAAAACTATTCAGGGAAGGAAAAAAAAAGCATGAAGAAAAATGACCAGAACCTCAAAGCACATACATCCACTCTAATCATGAGAAAAACATCAGAGAAATTCCACCTGAGGGAAAATCACTTCACTAGTACGCTTCAAAACTGTCAAGATCATCGAAAATAAGAAAAGTCTGTCTGAGAAAGTATCACATTCAAGAAGAGCCTAAGGAGATATGATATGATATGCTGGATGGGATCCTGGAACAAGAAAGACATTAGGTAAAAAATTTTTAAAAAAATCTAAATAGCATATAGATTTTATTTGATAATAATATATAAATATTGGCTCATTAATTGTAACAAATGTACCACACCAATGTAAGATGCTAGCAACAGGTACGAATAGATATGTACAATATAGGAAATCTCTGTATTATGTCAATAATTTTTCTGTAAATCTAAAACTGTTCTGTAACAAAAAGTTTATTTAATAATGAACAAAGTCTCAGAGACCTACAGGACATTACCAAGCATACCAATATATACATAATTGGAGAATGATATGGGAGAGAGAAAGAAAGGGGGCAAAAATAATCTTTGGAGAAATAGTGGCCAAAATTTCACAAATGTGATGAAAGATACGGATCCACACATCCAAGAAGCTCAATGAACTGCAGTAGGTTAGTCACAAAGATGTCTACACCTAGACATGTTATAGTCAAACTGTTGAAAGACAAAGACAGAGAGAATCTTAAAAGCATCAAGAGAAAAATAAGTCATCAAATACAAGAGTTTCTCTATAAAATAAACAGCTGACTTATCAGAAATTAGGGAGGCCAGAAGGTAGCTGGTTGACATGGTCACAGTGCTGAAAAAGAAAAACTGCAAATCAAGAATTCTATGACTGGTAAAAATATGTATCAAAACTGAAGGATAAACAAAAACTAAGATAACTCATTGTTAACATACCTGCCCTATAAGAAATACTAAAGGGAATCTTTAAGTCCTAAATGAAAGGACAATATACAGTAACTCAAATCACATGAATAAATTTTAAAGCATGTCAGTAGAAGTAACTACATAGAGTAACATAAAAAATAGTTTAAATATATTTTTGTTTGTAACTATTTTCTTCTCCTTATCTGATTTACAAGTTTAAGTGCATACAGCAATAATTATAAAACTGACTTGATGGGTTTAAGATGTAATTTGTAGGACAACGATAGCATAAAAAAAGGAGGAGACAATTGAGCTACACTGGAGCAAATTTTTTTCTATACAAATGAAATTAAAGTAGTATTAATCTGAATAGTTTGATTTAAATTAAAATATTAATTGTAATCTTCATGAAAACCACTAAGAAAACGACACAAAAAATACAGTAAAGGAAACAATAAGGGAATTAAAATGGTATTAGAAAATATCTAACACAAAAGAAGGCAGTAGTAGAGCAGTAAAAAAGACATAAAACATATACACAAATATCAAAATTGCACTCAAATCCTCTTCCATAATTATATTGTAAATAAATGGATTAAATAACTACAATTACAAAGAGGCAATTGGCAGAATAGATATACAATCCAATCGTATGCTTTCCACAAGAAAATACACTTTAGATTCAAATACACACATTTATTGAAAGTAAAAGAATGGAAAAACATATATCAAGCAAATAATAACCAAAACAGGACTAGAGTGACTATAGTATCAGGCAAAATTGACTTTAAGGAAAAAAAAAAGTATTACTTGATACTAAGAATATTTTATATTGTTAAAAAGGTCAATCCCTCAAGAAGACATAACAATTATAAACATATACGCATCTAACAATGGAGCCACAAAATACATGGAGCAAAAACTGAAAGAATTAGAGGGAGAAATAGACAATTCAACAAGAATAATTTGAGACTTTGGCTCCAACTTTCAATAATGGATACAGCAACCAGATAGTAGAGCAGTAAGGAAATGTAAGACCTGGATAACACTATAAACCAACTGGACCTCACAGATATCTATAAACACTCTATTGAACAATAATAGAATATACATTCTTTTCAAGTACATATGAAACATTTTCAAAAAGAGAATATATGTTAGACCATTTTTAAAAACAGCTTCAATAAGTATTGCAGCTCTTTTATAATTTGTCTAGCTGGTTTTATAGGTTTTACCAGAAACCTCCCACCAAAAAAAAATTTCATTAATTTTAAAGAGATTGAAATACCCATGTTGTCCAATGACAGTGTAATTAAATTAGAAATAAGTAACACAGCAAATTTGGAAGATTCAAAATTATGCGGAAATTAAATAACATCATCCTAAATAATAAAGAATCAAAGAAGAAATCACAAGGGAAATTAGAATATTATTTGAGATAAATAAAGATGCAAAATGACATACCAAAACTTACCTGATACAGCTAAATCAGTGCTTACAGGGAAATTTATAGCCATCAATGCAAATGTTAGAAAAGAAAATCTAAAATAAAAAAGTTAACTATCCATAACAAGAAACTACAAAAAGAAAACTAAACCCAAAACAAGCAGAAGTCCAGAAATGACAATAAGAACAGAAATAATAAAGTAGCTGATATGGTTAAGCTTTGTGTCCCCACCCAAATCTCATCTTGAACTGTAATCCCCATAATTCCTACATGTCTAAGGAGATACCTGGTAGGAGGTATAGGATTGGATCATGGAGGCTGCTTCCCCCATGCTGGTCCTGTGATAGTGAGTTAGTTCTTATGAGATCTGATAGTTTTATGAGGGGCCCTTCCCACTTTGCTACTCACTCTTCTCTCTCCTGCTGCCTTGTGAAGAAGGATGTGTTTGCTTCCTCTTCTGCCATGACTGTAAGTTTCCTGAAGCCTCCCCAGCAATGTGGAAGTGTAAGTCAATTAAACCTTTTTCCTTTATAAACTACCCAGTCTCGAGTATATATTTATAGCAGTGTGAAAATGGACTAATACAGTAACTTGGTACCGCAGAGAGTGGGGTACTACTATAAAGATAATGGAAAATGTGGAAGCGACTTTGTACCTGGGTAACAGGCAAAGGTTGGAACAGTTTGGAGGGCTCAGAAAAAAACAGGAAAATGTTGAAAAGTTTGGAATTTCTTAGAGACTTGTTGAATGGCTTTGACCAAAGTGCTGACAGTGATATGGACAATGAAGTCCAAGTTGAGGTGGTTTCACCTAAGATAGTATAGTATTTGTATATAATCTACATACATCCTTTTATATATTTTCAGTCATCTCTAGATTACTTATAATATCTAATACAATGCCTGCATATTACTTCATTCTTGTGGATTCAATGTAGTACTCAGTTTGTGACAAATACTAGTTTTGCTCTTTGGAACTCTGTGACTTTTTTTTCCCAAATATTTTTGAATTGCAAGTGGTTGAATTCATGGATGTGGAAATCATGGATACAGAGGGCCAACTATATTTGAGTTGTTTCTACTTTTTGGCTATTAGGAATAATCTGCTATGAACATTGTGTTATCACGTGGATAGGTTTTCATTTCTCTTGGGTGTATACCTACAAGTGGAATTGTTGGGTATGACAGTCTATGTTTACCTTTTGAGGCACACCTAAACAGTTTTTTTAAGTGCCTGAATTAAATTCGCACTAACATTGTATGAGGATTTTGATTTCTCCATGTCCTTATCATCACTTGTTATTGTCTATCTTTCTGCCTATAGCCATCCTAGTGGGTGTGAAGTGGTATCTCGTGATCTTGATTTGCATTTTCCTAAACACGAATTGATATGGTTTGGCTCCGTGTCCCGACCCAAATCTCAACTTGTAGCTCCCATAATTCCCACATGTTGTGGGAGGAACTCAGTGGGAGATGACTGAATCATGGGGGCAGGTCTTTCCCATGCTGTTCTCATGATAGTGAATGGGTCTCACAAGGTCTGATGGTTTTAAAAACAAGAGCTTCTTTGCACAACCTCTCTCTTTGCCTGCTGCCATCGACGTAAGATGTGGCTTGCCCCTCCTTGCCTTCCACCATGATTGTGAGGCCTCCCCATCCATGTGGAACTACAAGTCCAATAAACAACTCTCTTTTGTAAATTGCCCAGTCTTGGGTGTGTCTTTATCAGTAGTGTGAAAATGGAATAATACACTAATGATGTTGAGCATCTATTCATCTCCTTATTAGTTGTGTGTTAGCTTCTTTGGTGAAATGTCTATTCAGATCCTTTGCCTATTGTTAAATTGGATTGTCTTTTTATTATTGAGTTATAAGTGTTACTTATATATTCTAATAGCCACATGGAGATGAGGAACTTATTGGGAACTGGAATAAAGGTGATTTTGCTATACTTTAGCAAAGAGACTGGTGGCATTTTACTCCTGCCTTAGAGATCTGTGGAACTTTGAACCTAAGAGAGATGATTTAGGATTTCTGGTGGAAGAAATTTCTAAGCAGCAAAGCATTCAAGAAGTTTGCTGCAGCCGGGCGCGGTGGCTCAAGCCTGTAATCCCAGCACTTTGGGAGGCCGAGACGGGCGGATCACGAGGTCAGGAGATCGAAACCATCCTGGCTAACACGGTGAAACCCCGTCTCTACTAAAAATACAAAAAAAATTAGCCGGGCGAGGTGGCGGGCGTCTGTAGTCCCAGCTACTCAGGAGGCTGAGGCAGGAGAATGGCGTGAACCTGGGAGGTGGAGCTTGCAGTGAGCTGAGATCGGCCACTGCACTCCAGCCTGGGGGCAGAGCGAGACTCTGTCTCAAAAAAAAAAAAAAAAAAAAAAGAGAAGTTTGCTGCAGGCATGGAGCCCTCATGGAGAACCTCTGCTAGGGCAGTGTAGATGGGAAATGTGGGGTCAGAGCCCCCAAACACAGTCTCTAGTGGGGCACCACCTAGTGGAGCTATGAGAAGAGGGCAACTGTCCTCCAGAAACCAGAATGGTAGATCCACCGACAGCTTGCACCATGCACCTGGAAAATCCACATACACTCAACACCAGCCTGTGAATGCAGTCAGGAGCGTGGCTGTACCCTGAAAGTCACAGGGGCGGAGCTTTCCAAGGCCATGGGAGCTCACTTCTTGCATCAGTGTGCCCTGGATGTGAGGTATGGAGTCAAAGGAGATGATTTTGGAACTTTAAACTTTAATGGCTGCCCTATTGGGTTTTGATATCTGTAGAGGGTCCAGGAACCAATACCCCAAGAATACCAAAGGAGGATTGTATCCATCAATTGATAAATAGATAAACAAAATATGGTATGGTATATCCATATAATAGAAACTATTCAGAAAATAAATAGAAATGAAGAAATACTGATACTTGCTAACATGGGTGAACCTTGAAAACATTATCCTAAGTGAAGAAACCAGTCACAAAATGTCACAAATTGTGTGATTCCATTGATATAAAATGTGTAGAATAGGCAAATCCATAGAGACAGAAAAGTAGATTAGTAGGTCCCAGAGGTTGGGTGTTTAGATGGTGGCGATGGTTGTGAAGATACTAAATATGTGAATATATTAGGTGAATTGTGGTACATAAATTATATTTCAATATAGCCGCTAAAAACAAAAACCATTGTGAATTTTTTATTAGTAGTTAAGTTCTATTTTATATTTTTAAACCACAAATAATAATACTAATTGTCTACCCAAGGCACTATATGTTGTTTCACTTCTTCTCTTAAAAGAAGGAACAATCGATTAACAAAACCGGAAGAAATCTGGTGTAAAATGAGTCCCCTTTAGAGATGAGGTCTTGCTGCAACCACATAACAGTCTCTCCTTTGTACTCTTGAGAAAATAAAAAATGTATGTGCCAGGAAGGAACAATTTCCATATTAATGGTTCTGCTTGGGTGTTTGAGGTTTGGAAGGGATCTTATGATTAATGATTCTTTGAAGTTAACTTTGGATTTTCCAAATGCCAAAGAAATTAACTTTTCTTGAAAGTAAAGAGTAGGCCAGGAACAGAGGTGCACGCATGTAATCCCAACACTTTGGAAGGCTGAGGCAGGAGGATCACTTGAGCCCAGGGGTTCAAGACCAGCCTGGGCAACACGGCAAAACCCTGTCTATACCAAAAATACAAAAATTAGCCAGGCGTGGTGGCATGCACCTGTAGTCCCACCTATTTGGGAAGCTGAGGTAAGAGGATTGCTTGATCCCAGGAGTTCGAGGTTGCAGTGAGTTATGATCACGCTACTGCATTTCAGTCTCGGTAACAGAACAAGACTTTGTCTCAAAACAAATCAATAACAACAACAACAAAGAATAATCTCACTAACCTGCTGTCCAAAAATTCTGAAAAATCATCCTGAAGTTCAAACTTGTGTAGAACTTCTCCAAGTAGATAGCCACTGGAAAATGCCTTTGCAAATGACTTGGGACCTGAGTTTCAAAACATTGAGATAAAAACCATGAATACAATGTTGCTCATAGAGCTAATGATCCCTTTAAATATACATACACTAAAAACTACACAATTTAACTGGAATTCAAAATGCTATGAATATATTTCTAGAAATATCTTTTAATAACCAAAGGAAAAGGTTGACATTTAACATAGATATTTTACAAAGATCCCCAAATAAATATAAATCAATAATTGATGAAATACAAATTTTTGAAGGAAGAGAAAGACAATGGATAAAATTTTTTAAAAAATGCTACCAAAAAATTTGTAAATAACATTAGATCTAAAAACCAGCCTTAAAGATATTTTATAAAATTATACTCTAATACTTTAGTTGGATAACCCATGCAATCTATGATGATAGCATATTTTGGCCAAGTGAGATGCAAGCTAACTTCTTTTAAACAAAGACTTCATTTTAACCTGTAAAACAATGGAAAGTTTACTAAAGCCATTTGCACCTTCTTAAATAAAACCTCCTGAACATAATCAAACTTCTCCTTCATGGTTCAGAGGGGACACTATGGCCCAGTTATTGTCCCATGCAATCATGGAGAGATAGCCCAGAGAAAACTGACTTTGGAGCCAGAGACATCGGTCTTGGAATCCTGGCTCTGCCTCTTACTAGCTGTGTGACATTGAGCAAGCTGCTTCATCTTCCTGAGTTTCAGCCTCATGTCTAGAATAGAGATAATCATATCTATATCTGATCTCAGAGAGCCATTTAATATTAATAGCTCTCTTATGCAGTAGTGCTTGAGAATTGCTGGGTACCATGCCTGCCACATAGTAGGCACATAATGATAAGTGCAGAATTTTTTTCTTTTTCTTTTTTTGATGGAGTCTCACTGTTGCCCAGGCTGGAGTGCAGTGGCATGATCTACAATCTCTGCCTCCTAGGTTCAAGTGATTCTCCTGACTCAGCCTCCCGAGTAGCTGGCACTACAGGCGTGTGCCACCACACCCAGCTAATTTTTGTATTTTTAGTAGAGAGGGGGGTTTTACCATGTTTCCCAGGTTGGTCTCGATCTTTTGACTTCAAAATCCACCTGACTCAGCCTCCCAAAGTGCTGGGATTACAGGCATGAGCCACCAAGCCCAGCTGAGAAAAAATATTTTTTTTAAGTGTTCAATGGAATTTGCTTTAAAAAAAAAAGTTCTTAGTTTTGAGTTACTTGTATTTTTCTTATAAAGTAAAATATATAGAGTTACATGGTATTTAAGGATTATATATAAAATAAATTATATTATCATAGGCCAAAGCCATCATCTCTCAAATCACTTCAAAATCCTCCACAAATACTCAACATGCTTCTATCAGAGTCCTTTAGTCAGCATCGGTTGAAATGTTATATGTCATTCAGTATCACAAATTCATTTTTACCAGATTCTTCTATTTTACCTGTCTGACTAATAATAAGGTGGCTAGTTGACTGTGAAGAAATAACATTCCTTCATGATTTGTAGACGTGATGCTTGGTTGTGTGGTTGCAGAAAGGTGAGCTAAGTTGCTCCACAACAGCCACTGCACAGTCCTCACTCCAAAGATTACACCATATTATGATACTTTTTTTGCAAATCTGATACCAGACCACAGTTTTCCTTAAGACTTTCTTAAGATCTGTTCTCAAAACCCTTTAGACTCAGAGGAATACCCCAATCCTTAAGTTGAGTCAATACAATAATAAAAGTAGTTTAAAAAGATGTCAATGATTCCCATTGATTCTATTTATTCAGGGTGAGTTCTTGAACTGTCTAGAATTAAAATCTATTAATTATGGTTACATAATTTTTATTAGCAATAGAAAAAATAAAAGGTAGAAAACATTAAGGGGAAACAGTGCTTTTGTCTATGGATCACTTTAGCAATAAGTAAAAAGAAATGAAAGCTTTTATAAGCTCTAGGAAAATGAAAGCTTCCAATCACATAAACTTGTGTTCAGCTATAGTTCATGTGAGAACAGACACATTCCATCTATTCTTAGAGTCCACAGTCTGGCACCTATTAGTGGCGTTTAGCAAGCTTTTCCACAAACAGACCAGTTTTATCATCATTTTAAAACTATTCAGGGTAGAATGATCTCACTCTAAACCCATGATACATTCTTTCAGAGTTGATGGTTTGATGCCCTTCCTATCAGTCATATCTGTCCTTCCAAAGCTATGTCTTAATGTGAAACACTGAAGCAATTCTTGAGAAAATATAGTTAGAGAACCGTATGTCCCAAAGCTTCCAGCAGCAGAATTTGAAATCCATGGCATACCTGAGCTTTATAACTCAGCTAGATCTATTGTACCGCCTGGAACACCTTACAGCACAAGTTAAGCTTGAGCTTCACAACCTAGGCAACGACTTTTTCTGACTTTAATGCGACACCACTGGAATATCATAATGCCTTGTGATGCTACTAAAATGAGGATTGGCTTGATCTTATACCAAATGTCATCTGTTATTCAGCAAGTGTCTTCCGGCTTCATACCTCAGTAGTCTTTAAAGCAACTGAAATCCAAAGGGTTCCTTCTGCTCCAGTGGGCCAAAGTGTGCCACCTCCTCCTGTGTCACTGCAGATTTCTCCTTCCTTCACAGACTCCAAAGCTCTCGTTGCCACCACGACCCTCAATGTGCCACCCAGGGTGCTCTAGCTGTGTCTTTCACCTCTTCTGTCTGTTGCTTCCTTCTTTCTGCCTCTTCCCTTCTCTCCTCCCTAGCCTATCCCTATACTTCCCTTAGTTTTCTAAAGAGCCACTGGACCTAAAACCATTATTCATCTATGGATGTACCTGTGTCTTTCTCTTCCTACGCCATCAGGCTCTTGTCCCAGTTTTTGGCTTATTGCTTTCTGTTCAAGAGCTGTTGCTATGTTACCTTC
The DNA here is from genome assembly GCF_000951035.1 of Colobus angolensis palliatus. NCBI lineage: Eukaryota > Metazoa > Chordata > Mammalia > Primates > Cercopithecidae > Colobus > Colobus angolensis. The sequence continues at coordinate 1,067,054 of NW_012115489.1, read as the reverse complement.
AGGTAATCTCTTTCCCTTCCTGCTTCCCCCTGGGGTTTGCACTGTGCCTGTTGTTCACGTTGACTGAATGCTGAAAGTCTAGCCCAGGAATAACTGGGGAATACTAAATCCCTTTCCTTCATCTTCAATTTGGCTGACAAACGGTCTGTAGGAAACCATTTTCTACAAAAAGGTAGCCAGAAAAATAAAATCATTACCCATTTCCTTTGAAATGGCATGAAATATTAATAAGGCAATTATGATATGGATAAAATAGAGGTGTTTATAGTATAAAGGTTAAAGAAGGATAGTAAACACTTATGTACTTCATTATCATAGTAGTTTACAACAAATAAGCAAGTACTAAAATATCTGTCTGAAGTTTTTTATGCATAAGACACTTCAAATTTCCCATGTGCCAAATCAGCAGAAACTAGAACAATGAATGAAGAATATAGCAAATGAGAAAAGCAACAAAGGGGAAACTTGGAGAAAAAAGTTAAAAGAAAAAGAAAAAAGAACACATATAAGAAATTAGACAAGGAAAGAAAAAGCTGAAGAAAAAGTGTATACACTAGGACTAATAGATTAAAACGTATAAAATAAGAAGACAGGGCCGGACCCGGTGGCTCATGCCTGTAATCCCAGCACTTAGGCTGAGGTGGGCGGATCACGCAGTCAGAAGTTTGACACCACCTGGCCAATATGGCAAAACCCTGTCTCTACTAAAAATACAAAAAGTAGCTGGGCATGGTGGCATGTGCCTGTAGCCCCAGCTACTTAGGTGGCTGAAGCAGGGGAATTGCTTCAACCTGGGAGATGGAGGTTGCAGTGAGCCGAGATTGTGCCACTGCACTCCAGCCTGGTGACAGAGCAAGACTCCATGTCAAAAAATAAAAGAAGATAGATAAGAAGCCAGAAAGAGACAGACTAAGAGACAAAGGTGATAGGGAGAGAGAGAAACAGTGAGGAAAAAAGAAAAGGAAAGAAAACGCTTTTTTTTTTCTGTTTGGTTTGTCATGTTCTTCCTCCCACAAATGTCACTGAATACTATGACTAATTTCAGGATGCCCACCTCTATAAAGTAATTTGCATTAACAATTGAAATTTTGCATGGGGAAAAAGAGGCAGGGTGACTCCAGAACAAGCAACAATGAAAGAATATGATAAGTAAATAAACCATGGGAGCCCAGTGACAATCTTCATCCTAAACCCAAAATTACCTACATCTGGGATTAAAATTATTTAGCAGCAACTCAACCCTGCCTCTAATCTTCCAAGCCACATGCCTGGTCCCCATCACTAAAGTTTCCTTTTGGAATAAATCTTTGATGCGGGCTTCTGTGATAGGTCTATGTTAGGCTGGGACAGCAGGTGAAACGATCTATGTGCCTTTCCATCAAAATGGCCCTTAGCCAGCTGGAGGAAGCACAGAAAGCCATCCACATTCCACATGGTGATAAGGAGAACACAGGTTCTGGAGAAAGATTCTCTGTTAGACTCGTGGCTCATTTACAAGCTGCTTCACCTTGGACAACTATGTAGCCACAGTTTCTCATCTGTGAAAATGAGAGAGTGATGGGCACTACCTTGTAAGAGTAGTTTTGAGAATTAAATCTTGTATGTAAAATGCTTAGCACACTGCCTGGTCCACAGTGAAAGTTCAGTGATTATTTTTATTGTTATTATTACTGTCTTCTAATTTAAGAAAACAGGTCATATTAATTATACAAACTGTGAATAACAGATCCTTAATGATTACAGTACAAACATGCTTATTTAAAACACAATTCAGTACTCAGAAAGCAAATATTTGGCAATTCCTGGCATTCGTATACAGGTCCACACTTTAGGCCAGATAGGCTATAACTCCCCCACTGGTCTGGGGAAGCACCTGTACTTAAACACAGTCTATTGATACAGCAAAATATTTAAATACTCATATCCAGTGAAATAAATAAGGACTAGACAGCCTCATGGCATTTCTGGTCAGGTTTTGCTGCCAAATGAGTAATGTACAAAGTTGCAGTTTTCAGAGATTTTTGGATTTTAGAATTTTTGAGGTAAAGAACTGCAGACCCATACCATTTTACGCTCTGTGGCCTTTACTCCTCCTTTACTAGAGTAGGAAAGATCTAGCCTGCACTATCAACTACATTTTAAAAGCCAAGCAAATTTACTCCCATTTGAGATAAAACAAACAAACAAACAAAAAACCCTGCTGAAGGCTTGGACCTGGCATGGCCCTATCAGGCTGTGGTGTTCCTAGAAACTGGCTGGGTGCTCACAGCTAGGCCTTGGCATTCTCTTGCTGAACATAACCAATTTCACAGCACACCAACATCAGACTCTGTGACACTGATGGAGCAAAACAAAACCAAAATCCCTCTGTAATCACGTCTGAGCTCAGACCAAAACAAGAATATTGTTCAAAACACAAAAATAACCAAGTATGTCCCTATTGCGGCAAGAATGATTGCTGCTTCTCTACTAATTATAGCTTTGCTTTGATCATTTTTCTCACCTTCTAGATAAGATTTATTAAGATACCTAAATCATAAAATTGCCTATGCTTCTGGACAGGATTTCATTCACAGCAAGGCACCACTTCCTGGAACCCTCCTCAAAAACACCTAACACAAGCCCAAGTCATTTCTAGCACCTTCTTACTGAGATTCCCCGCAGTCCTCATGGTATATGTTCTCTCTTGTTACAACAAATCTATAAATCTAACTTTGTGCCAACTACAGATGTGTGCTGTGATCTTCGGCAGGGGATACTGATGTTTTCTTTCCTTTAGTCAGAATAGGATGCTCAGTCTTCACAGTTTTATCCTTTGAAGGCTTTGTCATAATTCCTGAGATTTACTATCTGAAACTAAATCTCAATTGCTATATTATAACCCTTTTTAATTGTGAAAATACTGAGCATCAGTCTTTTCTTGGAACTCTATTTCTTAAAATTTTTGCTTTGATTTACACAATAGCCTTCTGCTACTAGACTTGCTGTATTAATTTTTAGTCAATGATAGCCAAGTTTTAATCAAGAAAAATGCTGCAATGCTAGCCAGGAAGTATCAAAATCTGTTGCTTTACATCAGAAGCAGTATATTTTCTAATGATTCTGAGAGTTTATGAGAAAATGTGTAAGGTTTAGACTCCAGGTTTAAAGAAGACAAGAACTAAAAGGCAGCAGGCCCAGAATCTCCTGCTAACTTGCTACTACCTAGGTGCATAATCCTAAACAATGCTCTTAACACATCTGATTAGATTTCCTCATTTGCTAAAGAATTAAATGATGTCCAAGATTATTTTTCAGATCTAAAGTTATATGATTCTGTAATGTGGTAAGGTTACCACAATACATTATGAACTTTTATTTTATTTTATTGCATAAAAATAAATATTCAATGGGATGTTTTGATAGCTCTATCTCTTCTTAAAATAAAATATGATCCTTCTGAAAATGTTAGGACAAAAGAACAAATCAAGAAAGTATCATTAATGCAGGAGAGGATGCCCCTAAAATTTAGGACAAAGAGTAGAAAATACTACTCTCCAAAACAAATGCTACTAAGGTTTAATATAAAAGGACAAGATTAATCATCTGTGGAAACCCATTTGGAAAAAAAACCCAAACCCAATTAACAAGGAGCACAGATTGTCTCTTAAAACTCACAAAAATTTATCTATTTAATTTTTTGATATATCATGTAAGCAATGATTAATATATCCCAATATATTAATTAACCTTATTTAAAATAGGAATATGCCCTAACAGTAGAATAATTCACAACTATTGTAATTTCAGAAGCTTTTGGTAGTAGAAGTAACATTGGAAAATACTATTGAACAATGTGGCTTCCCTAAGTACTGTAAGTCAGAGGGGCAGGAATTATGACTCTAATCTAATCTAATTTCACCTGTCACTGCTATCTAGATGCAATATCTCTAGATCAGAAAAAGTAAAACACAGCACACATTAGCTTTGACTGCCCCTCCAACAACGGAACCATTATTTAGCCTCACAAGGCAGCAAATGCACAGGCTCGGCATTCTCTCCTGTTTCTTTGTCCCAACAAGCAACGATGGACTGGGCCACTTCTGAACAAACACTAATTCATCCACCTTTGCCACTTAACCATTTAGGAATTAGGTTATGCTCTATGATATTATAACATGCCTAGATGGCTGAATTTTTGTATTTGTTGTGACTTCAAATGAAAAATAATCCTTATAAAAAGAGCTCAAATGAATATGTTTGAGAGAGTTACTTAAACATATATATTTATACCTAAGTTTAAAACTTTAATGTCCAATATAGGACCTAAAAGCTTAAGTTCAAATTCTAGCTCTACGGCCTACTAGCTATAAGATCTTGAACAAATTATTAAGCCCTCTCCTCCTCCTGACTCACCTGAACATCCAGGGCAACACCTCTTCGGGTTGTTTTTAAGATTAAATAAGAGAATACATGTAAAGAACATAGAACAGGGTATGGTATACCTACATAAATGCTCAATAAGGGATAACTTTCATTATTTATTATTCTTTCATTTGTAGACTTCATTTGAACTCCATATAACTGTTCCACAAGCTCCCACAATACTTTATTATAATACGCTTACTACATTTCAACTAAGCTATTAAACCTCTTTTTCTCCTATTTTGTCATGTGATGTTCAGTTTCTTTTGATTTTTTTATCTTTAATGCTCTATTGAATTTTCCGTTCAAATTACAAAGGCAATATAAGCAACAAGCCAGATAACAGAGATGTATAAAGAAAAGCTAGCAATCTCCCACTTCCCCAGGGTAATCCCTATAACACACTTGTTTATATCCTTCTACATTTTCCTCTATTCTTACGCAAACCATAATATGAAGACTCATGTGTATGTCAATAGTCCACTATATGTCTTTCCATACTTTTCTTCATGTTCATATAAATGTCCATATTCATAAGTGTGTGTTTCCTAATTGGTACAAATATATAACTATACTAGTCACAGTAAGCTCTAACTTTTGGTTTTTACTTGACAAAAATACATAAATATCCTTTAGGCCTAAAGTTATAGCAGTTAACTCATTCTTTGTAACAACTGCATAACAATTCATAGTATGAATAAAGCACCATTTATCCAAGCATTACATTTCTGAAGGATACTCAGATTGTTTCCAATTTTTATTTTTGCCCCTGTAATTCATGTAGCAATAAACATCCTTGTTCAAATATCCTTATACGTTGGTGCTTTTATTTTTATTTGATAGATGCAGAGAAATGAGATTTAGAATTTATGTCCAAAGTGCTATTTTAAATGCTTTACATTTAATATCCCATTTAATCTTGATACAACCAGATGAGGTATCATTATTATGGTTGTTTTAAAGTATGATGAAATTTAGGCAAATAACTTGTCCAAAAGATTTCCAAGCAGTCTAACCTCCAAGTTCTTGCTCTTTACATTTCCCTTACCCAGAAATTGCCTGATTACTTTCCCCAGAGGTTGCACCCACTCACAGTCCTTCCATGATAGATTCTACTAACCATCCAAAGCCTTCTGCTGTGCACCACAGAACAGTTTATCTGGTGATGGGACAGCAGCAGTAGGAAATGTGCTTCCTTGGGTGCACAAATCCTAGCTTGTTGGCTTACAAACACAGTTAAGTGTGTTCCCTACAGTCCAAAGGCCTTTTACAATGTGGAATCTGGTTACCTCCTCGAGGACTCTCTAGGTCTATCTCTCTTATAGTAGTTGAGATAAAAAAAAAGATTAATACATTTGCTAGTAAATGGAAAGCAGGACACTCCATTAGAACGGGGTGTCTCTGCTAGCTTCCAGATCTATACTTCAGGAAAGCAGATGCCAGGAATTTTCCATTCATAGGCTAAATGTTGTCAAAATTCTTACTTAGTCTTCAGTCTTTTCATGTTTACAGAATGAAGTCATTCTTTCTCCATCTCTCAAAACCAAAATTTCCAAAACTAATTAAAATTATAATGGCATCTACTGTTTTTATTTTATGTATCTTTATTAATTTCATTTATTTCTCCTAAAAGTATTTCAAAATGTTGCAATAGAGTCCTGGGAACTTCAGCAAAGGGTGGTTTTTGTTTTGTTTTGTTTTGTTTTGTTTTTTGTTTGTTTTTTGAGACAGAGTCTTGCAGCGTTTGTTTTCTGAGACAGAGTCTTGCTGGAGTGCAGTGGCGCGATCTCGACTCTCTGCAACCTTTGCCTCCCGGGTTCAAGCGATTCTCCTGCCTCAGCTTCCCAAGTAGCTGGGACTACAGGCACCCGCCACCATGCCCAGCTAATTGTTGTATTTTTAGCAGAGACAGGATTTCACTATGTTAGCCAGGCTGGTCTCGAACTCCTGACCTCATGATCCGCCTGCCTCAGTCTCACAAAGGGCTAGGATTACAGGCATGAGCCACAGTGCCCAGCCCGGGTGTGGTTTTTACTAATAAAATAAATGAACTAAATTAAACTAAGCAATATGTATCTGCTTTTCCTTTAGAAGAGTACAACTTAAGGGCATGATATTTTATTTTGGCTCCTATGGTGAGACAGGAATAAGAAACAATAAATGCTAAATACTGTACCCAGTCCATCATATTTTAGCAAATAAACAGTTGGAGACACAATGGGATAATTATAGAATACCAGGAAAGAATTTATGGCTGTTCATAGGGAGTGTGTACATTGTCATTTGACAAAGAAAGAGTCTGATGTTTATGCCTCAAGAAATGCAACAGGAGAGGCTCTGTGTTAAAGATCCTCATGCTGAGAGTATTAATAACTACTTTGCACCCACAGAAACACTACCGATCTAGCCACTTCTGTGGATAACCTAAGGTTGAACTGGCCCACTGCCTCTCTGGTAGCAAGCTGGTGTTAGGCAAGTTCTTCTGGGAAAATGGACTGAAATGACTTTCTGAAAACCTCTTCCCTTAAGAAAAAAAATAAAAAATAAAACAACAACAACAACTGAAAAATGAACTCCTACTGAAGAATTACCAGGCAGTCAAGGAAGCTGCCAGCATGTAAAATTGCCTCTGCGGTTGTCAGACTTGGAAACTTTGGGTGGCAACTGCATGGTTAGGATAAAATTAGGTTGGTGAATAAGGTCAGCTTTGGGCAAGAGCCAATAGTGACCAGAAATAGCTAAAGTTTGTGATTTGGGGCTTAAAATTTACTAAAATTTGTAAATGTTAACGTATTCTACATTAACTTATTTTACACCCACCCTCCCCTGCTGGTCAGTTAAGTATGGAAAGCATTATTGGGTCCATTTTATAGAGAAGGAAACACATTCAGAGAAGGTATTGTAACTTGTCCAGGAGCTTCATATTTCATCGACTAGCCAGCAAGCACACCATGCTTCTGCTTCTGGTGATGTGAAGGAGGCATCGTTAGGGTCAGACTACAGAGACAGAGTTCAGCAAAGTTTCCTCTCCACAGAAGCAAAAGAGACCTTCCTAAACCCGCTGATTGCCCAGAACCACATCACAAGTCAAAATGCCTGCGGATTGGGCCCACCGTGACAAGGGTAACTCGAGAGTGGCAGAGTGGGGACGTGACAAGGCCTTGCCCTGGCTGGGGTGAGCTGTAGGCAGGTGGCGGGACGGACCTGGGGCACTACCTAGCAGAGTTGCTCACTGTCGGGTGCTGCCGGCTCCGCAGGTGCCCCACCTGCGCAGCTCGCGCCTCGCCCGCCACCTTCCCTGAGTGCTCTGAGCTGCAGGCTCTGCGCCCCGCTAGCCCCTCAGCCGCTCGCCCCTGGCTATGGTCACTCACTCACGGTCCGGGACACCTTCAACTCCTTGTTGAGCCACTGGCATAGGATCTCCGACATGGTTCAGCCGGTGCCTCAGACCGCAGGCGGGTGCTAAGACACTCGCCGGGAACCAAGCCCGCCCGCCCGCGTCCTCCTGTTGCCAAAGGCAACCCTTTGCTAAGGAAGCGTATCCAGGCTGGAACTAGACGAAAGACATAGAGAAGAGGGGACGCCAGGGCTCAGCCGCAGAGGACAGAAAATCGTGTTCCGCCCCCTGCTGGCGGGTAAGACCTGAGCGTGTGCCAGCGCAGGAGGAGGCAGTGGGGGCAGCCTGTGAGAGAAATTAGGGAGCAGTGGGTGTGGGCAGGGGCGAGGCGGGAACACTTAGGGACACAGCAGGGGCTTCTTAGGTGAGCAGAAAGAAAAACGAGAGTCTCCGCAGGACTCCGTGGCTCACGCCAATAATCCTACCACTTTGTAGAGGGTGTGGCACTCGCTTGACCCTGGGAGTTCAAGACCAGCCTGGGCAAGGTAGCAGAAACCTTTTCTTTCTGTGAGAAATTAAGCGGGCGTGGTGGCCTGCGCCTGTGGTTCAGCTGTTTAGGATGCTGATGTGGAAGGATCAACCCAGGAGGCAGAGTTTACAGCGAACCGAGATCAAGCCACCGCACTCCAGCCTGGGCAACAGAAGGAGACTCTGTCTCAAAAAAAAAGAAAAAAGAAAAAAGAAGAACAAGAAGGAGAAGGAGAGGGAGAGGAAGAAGAGGAGGAGGAGGGGGGAAAGGAGGAACAGGAAGAAGAGAAGAAAGGAGAAGGAGAAGAAAAAGGAGGAGAACGAGGAGAGATCAAAGAAGAGGAAGAAAAAGAAAAAAGAAGAGGAAGAAGAAGAAGGATATTTGGGATATCCATCACCTTGAGTATTTATCATTTATATACTTTGGTAACATTTCAAATCTTCTCTTCCAGCTATTTTGAAATATACAATGTATCATCGCTAACTATAGTCACCCCAGTTGCTAGATAACATTAGACCCTATTTCTTCCATCTAACTGTAAGTTTGTACCCATTCACCAGCCTCTCTTCATTTCCCCTTCTCACCATCACATCCTTTCCAGCCTCTGGTACTGATAATTTTGTTCTCTATCTCCAGGAGATCCACTTTTTTAGCTACCACATATGAGTAAGAACATGCAGTATTTGTCTTTCTGTTGCCTGGCCTATTTCACTGAACATAATGGCCTCCAGTTCCATGTATGTTGCTGCAAATGACCTGTTTTCATTTTTTTCCATAGACAAATGGTATTCCATTATGTATATATACATTTAAGTCTTTAATCCATCTTGAGTTGATATTTGCTTGTGGTGAGAAATACTTTTCAGCTTTTCTCTTCTGCATATGGATAGCCAATTTATCCAGCACCATTTATTGAAGAGGGTGTTCTTTCAAAATAGTTCTTCGTGCTTCTGTTGAAAATCAGTTGTCTGTAAGTATGTGGATTTATTTCTGGGTTCTCTATTCAGTTATGTTGTTCTTTGTGTCTATTTTTATACCACTACCAAGCTGTTTTGATTACTATAGCCTTGTAGTATAATTTGAAGTCAAATATTTTGCTGTTTCCAGCTTATGCTGTATTAATTACTATAGCCTTGTAATATAATTTAAAGTCAGATACTGTGCTGTTTCCAGCTTTATTCTTTATGCTTAGGATTGCTTTGGCTATATGGGCTCTTTATTGGTTCCATAGGAATTTTAGGATTGTTTTTGCTATTTCTGTGAAAATAATATTGGTATTTTTATAGGAATTGAATCAAATCTATAGATTGTCTTAGGTAACATGATCATTTTATTGATATTAATTCTTCCAATTCATGAACATGAGGTGCCTTTCCATTTGTTTGTGTCCTCTTCAATTTCTGTCATCAGTGTTTTGCAGTTGTTCTTGTAGGGTCTTTCATTGCCTTGGTTAAATTTATTCCTAGGTATATATTTGTACTGTACGAATTGTAAATGAAATTGCTTTATTTTTATTTATTCATTCATTCATTGGTAGAGATGAGTTCTCTCTATGTTGCACAGGCTAGTCTTGAACTCCTGGGCTCAAGCAATCCTCTGCCTTGGCCTCCTAAAGACTTGGGACTACAGGTTTGAGCCACTGCATCTGGCCTTGATTTATTTTTCAGCTATTTCAGCATTAGTGTACAGAAATGCTACTGATTTTTGTATGTTCATTTTGTATCCTGTTACTTTATTGAATTTGCTTATCAGCTATAAAAGCTATTTGGTGGTTTTTAAATTTTTCTAAATATAAGATTATGTCATTTACAAAAAGGGACTATCTTCCAACTTAAGTATGTTTTCTTTCTTTCTCTTGCCTAATTTATTTGGCTAGGACTTTCAGTTCTCTCTTGAATAAGAGTAGTGAAAGTGGGCACCCTTGTCTTGTTCCAGTTTTTAGAGAAAAGGCTTTCAACTTTCCCCAATTCAATATGTTAGCTGTGGGCTTCTCATATATGGTCTTTATTATTTTGAGGTATGTTCTTTCTATGCCTAGTTTGTTGAGAGTTTTTATCATGATGGAATGTTGAATTTTATTAAGTGCTTTTTCTGCATCTATTGAGATCATCACATGGTTTTTGTCCTTCATTCTGTTGGTGTGATGTATAACATTTATTGGTGTGTGTATGTCAAACCATCCTTGCATCCCTGGTATAAATCCCCTTTGATCATTGTGTATTATCTTTTTGATGTGCTATTGAATTCAGTTTGCTTGTATTTTGTTAAGGATTCTTGCATCTATATTCATCAAGATATTAACCTGTAGTTTCCTATTTGAGTTGCATTCTTATCTATTTTTGACATCAGGGTAATACAAAGAATGCATCAGGGAGAATTCACTCCTCAATTTTTTAAAGAATAGTTTGAGGAAGATTGGTATTAATTCTTTATACATTTGGTAGTATTCAGCAGTGAATCCATCTGGTCCTGTGCTTTTGTTTGTTAGGATAATTTTTATTACTGACTCATTCTCTCTAGTTGTGATTGGTCTGTTCAGGTGTTGTATTTCTTCCTGATTCAATCTTGCTAGGTTTAGTTGTTCCAGAAATGTATCCATTTCCCCTGAATTTTCCAGTATGTTAGCATATAGTTGTGTATAATAGTCTCTGATAATAGTTTATATTTCTGTGATATCAATTGTAATATCTCCATTATCATTTGCTGATATTATTTGGGTTTTCTCTCTCTTTTTATTGATTACTCTAGTTAGCAGTTTATCAATTTTGTTATCTTTTCAAAGAACCAACTTATCACTTCATTGACCCTTTGTGTTTCTTTTTTATTAAAGTCCCTATTTTGTTTAGTTCTGTGCTGTTTATTATTTCTTGCCTTCTGCTAATTTTGGATTTGGTTTGTTCTTGCTTTTCTTGTTTCTTGAGGTGCGTTGTTAAACTGTTTATTTGAAATTTTTCTACTTATTTGATGTGGGCATTTATTGCTACAAACTTTTGTATTAGTTCTGCTTTTGCTGTATCCCACAGGTCTTGGTATGTTGTGTTTCCATTTTCATTTGTTTCAAGAAATTTTTTAACTTCCATCTGAATTTTTTCATTAACCTATGGAAGTTCAGGAGCATGTTATTTAATTTCTGTGTATTTATATGATTTATGTGGTTTCTGAAGATTCTCTTCATATTGATGTCCATTTTTATTCCACTGTGGTCTGAGAAGATACTTAATATGACTGCAATTTTTAAAAATTTGTTGAGACATGTTTTGTGGCCTAACATACAGTCTATCCTAGAAAGTGTTCCATGTGCTATTGGAAAAAAAAATGTGTATTTTGTGGTAGTTGAATACAAAGAGAGTCTTGATTGAAAATTTTTTTGTTTGTCTTTTCAAGAAGCCGTATTGAGGCTCTTGTTCTAATGGTAGCAATTTTGTCATTGATTTACAAATAGTTTTAGTTGCTATATTATATGGGCTACCCTTGCATTAATAGAATGTATCTTATTCCTTTTATTCTCAGACCTAGTATAGGACCTGACATGCAGCTAGCATTCAATAATTTTTATTGGCAATGGTGGCAGAACTAACAATTAGGATTATTGACATCTCTATATTATTTTGAGAGGTGAGATTTTATTAAACTACTTTTCTAGTCAGTTTTACCTTTCAAGTAATTATTTAAAATTGTATTTTGACAAAAACTCATCCTTGGCATGCTGAATTCAGTTTTAGCGAAAATGCAGCTGGGTTCATTTGGCGAAAATCCCCAACCTTGGGTATCTGATCAAATTCTAATCTTCCACCATTCCCAGGACTTATCACTATGGCCTGTCTTCAGCAAGTAGAATCCTGTCAAGTCAGTCTAGCTGGAATCCCCCTGACCCTGATGTTTCCTTTTAGTAATTTTTTATCCACTGATCTCCACCATGCTCGTTGGCTATAAATCCCCACTTTTCTTTGTATTTGGAGTTGAGCTTGATTTTTCTACCCTATTGTAAACCCCCATTGCAGTGGTCCCTTGAATAAAGTTTTTCTTACCCTCTTTAACAAGTATCAGAAAAATTTTTGTTTAACAATTTCTAAATGTTTAGATGGAATGATAGAAAAAAAGTATATATATATAAAATCTATGCATTATCTTATATATACAATAATATAGAAGTAATTGTTTGTTGTAAATACAAGAAACTTCCTGCAGTGAGACCTAGATACACCAAATTATGATTATTTTCAATCGTTGGCACAGTAACAGTAATGTCTAATTAGACCAATATCTCTTGAGATTGATCTGAAGTTAATCTGGGTGTTCTGTTTAATAAAAACTTAGTACCATTACTAAGTACTTAGTACCACTTCATTCTTGGCTTTACTTCTAAACATCCCATCACATGAGTTTTCTTGGTATCTCTAATGTGTGCACATTGTCATTTTGGTTTGATGGTTCTGTTTCAAATATGTTCTTATAGTAAACTCAAATTTCTTCTCCAGAGAACTGTCTGACTTCCTATGTCCATTTTACAGAACTAACTAATTGTATTTAGTAACAATATCTCAGGAAGTGGGAAGTCCAAGCAGGATATGATCTTATTCAAAGCAATTATCTTAACAACTTATGGAAAAATGTGGATTATTTTGGTTGAGGCAAAACGGCCTAATCAACCCAATGCAGCAGGCAAGGCTACAGTTGGAATTCTGAGAGAGCTTTATTGCCAACAAAATTGGAGCCTGATATATTCAATGTGTTTTACTCTAGAGTTATTCAAATTAGGAAGATTGCAAGATTGTACAAAGCCCCTATAGCTTGGGGAATATATGTACTAAACGTGTCTACTGGAAGCACTGAATCCCTGAGCATGCTTCTAAGGGGTGGATACATACTGTGTGGTGGCCTCTGAGGCAGTTCTGCTTGTGGTCCTCCTACTAGTATGTTTAAATTGATGACCAGAGCTAAGTTAGTAAGAGGTTCCAAGCTTTACTATTAGTCAGTAGGACCTGGGGGATTGAAGTTCATGATATGTAGGTTGCTGAAAAGGTTGCTCTTTGGGAAGGGCATAGATGATAGAGCACCAAACTTCACAGCAGCATTGGTAGGGAATGACTGAGCTCATAAACACTGGTAGATATGTGTGGGCTGTTATTCTCACATCAAAGTGAAATACTTCTGTGCCTATCTATAGGAGTTGTTTGGTTGTTGGTTGTTGTTTGTATCAAAAGCTATTTGTGCTATTCATTTTTGGTATCTAGCTTGGAACAACATAGTCTGCCCATACGGTATTTTGGAAAAAGAGTGTCTATACAGGGTTTGGATAAATGAAGATGCAGACACTTTACAAAAAGATAAAAGACAAAGTCATTCATTTTACAAAAAAGAGCATGATACTCATTTCAGTTCACAAAACATCCAACTTGAAAATGATCTGACATTAAAATACCAATAAAAATGTGCTATCACTGAAATACATGCATTTTACTATGTAAATGCATAGTAACTTGAAATTGCTATTTTATTTATTTACTTACTTACTTATGTTTGAGACACAGTCTTGCTCTGTCACCAGGCTGGAGTGCAATGGTGCAATCTCGGCTCCCTGCAACCTCTGCCTCCCAGGTTCAATCGATTCTCCTGCCTCAGTCTCCTGAGTAGCTGGGGCTACAGGCACGTACCACGCCCAGCTAATTTTTGTATTTTTAGTAGAAATGGGGTTTGACCATGTTGGCCAGGATGGTTTTGATCTCTTGACCTCATGATCCGCCCTCTTTGGCCTCCCAAAGTGCTAGGGTTACAGGCGTGAGCCACCGTGCCCAGTCAAGTTTAAGATTAAACCTATTGTGCGCCCATTAAACTCCCTGCTTTGGACAAGGTTTCTAGCACAGCCCATATTAGTATTTAGAATTATTAAATGACATATTCGTTTTCCCATGAAGAATCAGCTGGAAGAGATTAAATAACCTGACAGTTCTCTTTCTCTTCCTGAGATAGCTTTCTTGTTGTTTTTAATAAAACATTTTAGAATATTTGATCCCCTCACCTGATTGTAACTACCACAGCAATCACAAAACTAAAAGCTTTCTTTTTTAAAGCATCACCTGTCATTTTAATTATAAATCTTTATTTGTTTTTTGTAAATATTCGAGGAGAAATAATAGTTATTTTGAGACCACAAGTTGGCTTGGAAATGTATGCTTTATAATAAAATGCAATTCATTAAAAATATACCTAATTCTTTTAAAAATTAATTAATTAATATTATTCATTATTATAACATTTTTTACACCAATGCAACAATCAACACAAAGTTTCCATGACCAACTGTTTGGGGGGTTTTCTCCACATACCAAGCAGTGGACAGCAAGTGGGTGTCCTCTAATTCAATTTAATTCTGGTGCTGTCTTCCTGGAGATAGCCTTAGATATTGCAGATTGAGGGTTCATTCCCACAAGAATGCCTCCCCTTCAGATACCAGTACTGAGTCTAAGCCTCTGGAACTTCTGAGTGATCAGCTTCGAGCTGGGCTTTTCATGGCCTCCCTCTTTGGGCTTGACTAATTTGCTAGAGTGGCTCAGAGAATGTTTACTTAGGTTTATTGGTTTATTATAAAAGGTATTATATTACAAAGGATACAGGTGAAGAGTTGCATAGGGCAAGGCATGGGAGAAGGGGTGCAGAGCTTCCATGCCCTCCACAGGTGCACCGCCGTCCAGGAAACTCTACATGTTTAGCTGTATGGGAACTCTCGTAACCCTGTCCTCTTGGGCCTTTTATGGAGACTCCATTTGATAGGCATGATTGGCAACCCTGTAGAAATGTGACTGAACAAAAAGAGTATGATTTAAACCCAGAGGGGCCTGTCTGTTCAGATTCTTCTTGGCCTCTCTGTGCAGCATTCCTTCTTCCATGGTATGAGAGTCTTATGACATATAGTCAGATTAGAGTCTGCCTTGGGCAGGTGAAAGGAGAGAAGGAGAAGGTAAGAGAGGGAGAGATTCTATTTACTCTAACAAGGGCTATGGAGTTACAAGCCAGGAACTGTGAATGAAAACCAATATATGTAAATTATAATATCACACTTTCCCCTCTGTTATGTCCTGTGCAATGGTTCCAGTTTATATTCCTAAAGCCCTGCGCTAGTCCAGATACTTCTATGAACTCCACTGGAGCAGTGTTTACCTACTGTGGGGCTTAGCCTCGTAAGAGTTGATGTAATTCCTTCAGTGAGTCATGCCAGAATCCTTCACAAATGAAGCAATGTAGAATGAAATTAAGTAAAAAATATCAAAGGGCATTTCAGATAGTAAGGGTAAATGCGTATGTGGAGGTTTTTGGAAACATGTTTGCCTTAGTTATGTTTGTACGTGTGTGTGTGTGTGTGTGTGTGTGATTAAAGATGGATGTGTGTATGTGGTTTGCATGTAGGGAAAAGTATTTTTTTCCTGTGGGTCATTGTCAATAAAATTTGCAAGCCACTGTTGGAGGATAAAGACCCCATTGAAAGTAATCCATGATCTAGCCTCAATTCAACCTTAACTATAAGCCACAAACTTATTTATACATCATGTTCACATTCCTTTCTCAGGTCCCAACTTTCCCATCTCAACACATGTCTTTCCTCCTCCCTCTGCAAAAAAGACATCTGAATACATGGATGACTTTTCATTTTCACATACCCGGAACCTAGAACAGTGACTGTCCAAATGGTCACTCAGTAAATGATATAGCATGAATCCATGCATACCAACAGGACTTTTAACACACACCACTCACTTTAACTTCTATGTATTATGTTGCACAATTTCTTGTTTGTATGTGTGTGTTGTTGGATGGTTCCAGTCCTTTGTACTTAGAACAATGAGGATCACAAAAGGACATGTGAATGTGGAAACTGCTTTTTTTTCTTTTTTCCTTTCTTTCTTTTTTTTTTTTTTTTTGAGATGGAGTCTTGCTTTGTCACCCAGGCTGGAGTGCAGTGGCACGATCTCCAGTCACTGCAACCTCTGCATCCTGGGTTCAAGCCATTCTCCTGCCTCAGCCTCCCAAGTAGTTGGGATTGCAGGTGCTTGACAGCATGCCTGGCTAATTTTTGTATTTTTAGTAAAGACAGGGTTTCACCATGTTGTCCAGGCTGGTCTTGAACTCTTGACCTCAGATGATCCACCAGCCTTGGCCTCCCAAAGTGCTGGGATTACAGGTGTAAGTCACCGTGCCCAGCCAGAACCTGCTTTTTTTATGTTCTACTTTCAGTTACGCCATGATGAAATAAAGTATATTAGACTTCCCATCCCACCATGATTAACTATAAAACAGAAAAAGTATGTAAAGCAACGTTTTAGGCAAGGTACAGATAGTGTACAAAAATGTCAGTTTTCTTCCTGGGGAAGTTTCTTGACTGTGGCTTAAAGAGGTAGACACCAAGCAGAGAGCAAAGATCTTTCTGGGTGGAGGAAGCAAAGATTGGAATGTAAAGCTTCTGGAATTCTGAGGGTAATGTAATGGAGAAGAAGAATGTAGAATTTGGGGGGTAAGATAATGCAGAAGAGGAAGTTATGGTGAGAAAGGAGCTCTAGAAATGAGCTTGGAGTCTCCTTGAGTCTTTAACCAAATACAAAGCTGCCCATGCAGAGGAGAATAGGAAGCTTATTGAAGATACTGTATGCTGTATAATGCTAGGAATCACTGGAATTTCAATCAGACTAAGTGAAGAAACTTCATTGAACACTCAGAGAATTCAGGTAAAGACCCAGAGAGAAAAATATTTTTTTTTTCTTTTCATTATAAAGGTACTTTAATCATAGTGTAAGGGCTAACAAATCCTAAAATAAAATTTTAAAACTCTAGTGAGATAAAGCTGATTATCCAATGAATTAATTTCCTGCCAGAAGAAAAATCAAAATTTAAAACAAAAAATCTTAGACTCTTAACAATGTAGCACCCATAATGTCAGACATAAAATCAAGAAGAAAGAACATATGAATCATAACCAGGGGGAAACAATCATCAAAAGAAATAGACTCAGAGGTGACATGGGTGTTAAAATGAGCAGACAAAGACAATAAGCACTATAAAAATATTATAAATATTTTTAATATGAAAATTAAGATACAGATGTAATGTATGAACAGTTGTGAAATGTAATAGTGCAATGGAAGCTATTTTTAAAAATATGGAAGGTCTACAGCTGACAAATCTTTCATCTGAAATGTAAAATTCATTGAATGGACCTTAACAGCAGATTCAAGATTCAGAAGAAAAGATAAACAAACTTGTAGCAAGACAACAGTAACTATCCAAACTAAAACACAAAGAGTAGGCAGTCTAAAAATAATAACTAGAATTTCAGTGACCTGTGGAAGAATAACAAATGGTCGAATGTGTAATTAAAGGCCCAAAAGAAGAAAAAGAAGAGTTTGAAGTAGAAAAAAATTTAAACACGTAATAGCCAAGTATTTTCTAAATATAATGGAGAATATATATTTAAAAAACCAAAAACTTGACAAAATCCAACAGGAAAAGCACACCATAAACCTACAAATAGGCACATTGTCAAATGTCAAGTTGTTAAATTGCATAAAAATAAAGACCAGTTGAAAGAGTAAGATTGCAGAAAAATGAAGAGAAAGCCTTAAAAGCACACAGAGGAAAAAAGACATTGTGAGAGCAATAAGAAGAATGACAACTGATATGATAAAGAACAATGCAGGCCAGGAGATAGTAGCTTTAAAATATTGAAGAAGAATAAATCCTATTATTTCATAACCAGCAAAAATGATCCCTCAACAGACATTTTCAGATAACAAAGGCTGAGAAAATTTGATACATGCATTGTAAAGATAGTAAAGTAAACTCTCCAAGCTAAAGGAAAGTGATACCAAATAGAAACTCATACCAACATAAAAGAAAGAACACTACGAATAGGTAATATATAGGCTAATATGAGAGAAGCATGTCTTACATGGCAGCAGACAAGACAGAATGAGAGCCAAGCGAAAGGGGTTTCCTTTTATAAAACCACCAGATCTCCTGAGACTTATTCACTACCATGAGAATGGTATGGAGGAAACTGACCCCCATGATTCAATAATTTCCCACGGAGTCCTCCCACAACACATGGGAATTATGGGAGCTACAATTAAAGATGAGATTTGGGTGGGGACATAGCCAAGTCATATCAATGATATAGCTAAAGCTGATGAAGAAGATTATGGGAAACTAAGCAAACACTCAAGCCAACAGAATGCAGGAAAGGAAACAAACAAGAAAAATAATACACAAGGAAAAAATGAGACAATTTAAAATAAGTAGCAATATTATAGATTAAACCTAACTAGAGCAATGAATCTATTGTATATAAATTTAAAACTCTAATTAAGATGCATAGATTACCAAATTAAACTTTAAGAAAATCAAGGCCCAACTATATATTTTTAAAAGAAATGCAGTTTAAATATAAAGACACATATAAATTAAAAGTAAAATTATGGAAAATATGTATAATGGAAACATTATTTATAGCCAAATATTTATAGCATCATTCATAGTAAAGTATCATTTATAGCAACATCATTCAAAGCTGAAGTAAAGATATTTCTGACAAAGTAGATTTTCAAACAGGAGTTACTAAAGAGAAGCACTTCATAAAATTAAAAAAAGATTGATCAAGAATACATTATAATGCTATTGCCATGCACCTTGTAACAGAAGAAAAAGCTGGCAAAACTAAAGGGAAATTAAAATTATATAAATTATAGTTCATAATTTTCAATAATTATTCAATAATTTTTAGGGAACAGGTGGTTTTGGTTACATGGGCAAGTTATTTAGTGGTGATTTCTGGTATTTTGGTGGATCTGTCACATGAGCAGTGTACACTATACCCAATGTGTAGTCTTTTGTCTGTTACCCCCTTCCACCCTTCTCCCTATGTCCCCAAGGTCCATTATATCATTCTTATGCCTTTGAATCCTCATAGCTTAGCTCCCATTTATAAGTGAGAATGCACAATATTTGGTTTTTCATTCCTGAGTTACTTCACTTAGAATAATGGTCTCCAACTCCATCCAGATTGCTGCAAAAGACATTATTTTGTTCCTTTTTATGGCTGAGTAGTACCCCATAGTGTATATATACCACATTTTCTTTATCCACTTGTTGGTTGATGGCCATTTGGGCTAGTTCCATAGTTTTGCAATTGTGAATTGTGCTGCTGAAAATGTTCATGTTTAAGTATCTTTTTCATGTAATTACTTATTTTCCTCTGGGTAGATACCCAGTAGTGCGATTGCTAGATCAAATGATAGTTCTACTTTTAGTTGTTTAAGGTATCTCCACCCTGTTTTCCATAGTGGTTGTACTAGTTTACATTCCCACCAGTAGTGTAAGAGTGTTCTTTTTTTTTTTTAGCACATCCACACCAACATCTATTAATTTGAGGTTTTTAAAATTATGGCCATTCTTGTAGGAGTAGAATGGTATCTCATTATAGTTTTAATTTGCTTTTCCCTGATAATTAGTGATGTTGAGCATTTTTTCATGTGTTTGTTGGCCTTTTGTATATTTTCTTTTGATAATTGTCTATTCATGTCCTTTGCCCACTTTTTGATGGAAATATTATTTTTTTCTTGATGATTTGTTCAAGTTTCTTGTAGATTCTGGATATTAGTCCTTTATTGGATGCATAGTTTGCAAATACTTTCTCCCACTCTGTGGGTTGTGTGTTTACTCTGCTGATTTTTTTGCTGTGCAGAAACTTTTTAGTTTAATTAGGTCCCATCTCTTTATTTTTGTTTCATTTGCTTTTGGGTTCTTGGTCATGAACTCTTTGCCTAAGCCAACATCTAGAAGAGTGTTTCCAATGTCATCTTCTAGAATTTTTCTGGTTTCACGCCTTAGAGTTAAGACTTTGATCCATATTAAGTTAATGTTTATATAAGTTGAGAGATGAAGACCTGGTTTTATTCTGCTACATGTGGCTTGCCAATTATCCCAGCACCTTTTGTTGAATAGGGTGTTCTTTCCCTACTTTATGTTCTTGTTTGCTTTATCAAAGATCAGTTGGCCATAAATATTTGTCTTTATTTCTGGGTTCCCTTGGTCTATGTGTTCTGTTTTTTTGGTCTATGTGCCTATTTTTATACCAGTACCATGCTGATCTGTTAACTAGAGCCTTGTAGTATAGTTTGAAGTCAGATAATGTGAAGCCTCCAGATTTGTTCTTTTTGCTTAGTCTTGCTTTGGCTAGCTATGCAGGCTCTTTTTTGGTTTCATACGAATTTTAGGATTTTTTCTTTGAGTTTTGTGAAGAATGATGATGGTACTTTGATAGCAATTGCATTAAATCTATATATTGCTTTTGGCAGTATGGTCATTTTCACTATATTGATTCTACCCATCTGAGCGCGGGTTGTGTTTCCATTTGTTTGTATCATCTATGATTTCTTACAGCAGTGTTTTGTAGTTTCCTTGTAGAGATCTTCCACCTCCTTGGTTAGGTATATTTCTAAGTGGTTTTTGTTGTTTGTTTTTTGTTTTGCAGCTGTTGTAAAAGAGATTGAGTTCTTGATTTGATTCTCAGTTTGGTCGTTGTTGGTGTATAGCAGTACTACTGATTTGTGTACATTGATTTTGTATCCTGAAACTTGACTGAATTAATTTATCAGATCTAGGAACTGTTTGGATGAGTCCTTAGGTTTTCTAGGTATAAAAATTATATCCTTGGTGAACAGAGAGTTTGACTTCCTCTTTACCAATCTGGGTGCCATTTATTTATTTCTCTTGTCTGATTGCCCTAGCTAGGACTTCCAGTACTATGTTGAATAGAGGCAGTGAAAGTGGGCATCCTTGTCTTGTTCTAGTTCTCAGGAGGAATGTTTTCAACTTTTCCTCATTCAATATGATGTCAGCTGTGTGTTTGTCATAGGTAGTTTTTATTACCTAGAAGTATGTTTCTTCTATGCCAAGTTTACTAAAGGTTTTAATCATAAAGGATGCTGGATATTATCAAATGCTTTTTCTGCATCTGCTGAGATAATCATATGATTTTTGTTTTTAATTCTGTTTATGTGATGTATCACATTTATTGACTTGTGTATGACCTAGAAGTATGTTTCTTCTATGCCAAGTTTACTAAAGGTTTTAATCATAAAGGATGCTGGATATTATCAAATGCTTTTTCTGCATCTGCTGAGATAATCATATGATTTTTGTTTTTAATTCTGTTTATGTGATGTATCACATTTATTGACTTGTGTATGTTAGACCATCCCTGCATCCCTTGTATAAAATCCACTTGTTCATGGTGTATTATCTTTTTGATGTGCTGTTGGATTTGGTTAGCTAGTATTTTGATGAGGATTTTTGTATTATGTTCATTGGGAATATTGGTCTGTAGTTTACTTTTTTTCTTATATCTTTTCCTGGTTTTGGTATTAGGGTGATATTGGCTTCATAGAATGTTTTAGGGAGAATTTCCTCTTTATCTTTTGGAATAGTTTCAGTAAGATTGGTATCAAGTTTTCTTTGAATGTCTGATAGAATTTAGCTCTGAATCCATCTGGTCCTGGACATGTTTTTGTTAACATTTTTTATTACTATTTTAATCTTACTACTTGATAATGAACTGTTTAGAGTTTCTATTTCTTCCTGGTTTAATCTGGGAGTATTGTATATTTCCGGGAATTTATTCATCTCCTCTAGATTTTCTAGTTTGTGTGCATAAAGGTGTTCATAGTAGCCTTGAATGATCTTTTGTATTTCTGTTGTGGTGGTTGTAATATCTCCCATTTCATTTCTAATTGAGCTTGTTTGGATCTTCTCTCTTCTTTTCTTGGTTAGCTTGCTAATGGTCTTTCAATTTGGTTCATCTTTTCAAAGAACCAACTTTTTCTTTCATTTGTCTTTTGTGTCGTATTTGTTTGTTTCAATTTCATTTAGTTCTGCTCAGATCTTTTTTATTTCTTTTCTTCTGCTGGGTTTGCGTTTGGTTTGTTCTTGTTTCGATAGTTCCTTAAGGTATGACCTTAGATTGTCTATTTGTGCTCTTTCATGCTTTTTGATATAGGGATTTAATGCTATGAACTTTTCTCTTACCACTGCTTTTACTGTTTCCTAGAGGCTTTGCTAAATTTTGTTTCACTGTTATCATTCAGTTCAAATAATTATTTAATTTTCTTCTTGATTTCATTGTTGACCCATGGATCATTCAAGATCAGGCTCTTTTCTTTTCTTTTTCTTTTTTTCCTGAGACTGGGTTTTGCTCTTGTTGCCTAGGCTGGGGTGCAATTTTGCGATCTCGACTCACTGCAACCTCTGCCTCCTGGGTTCAAGTGATTCTCCTGCCTCAGCCTCCCAAGTAGCTGGGATTACAGGCATGTGCCACCATGCCCAGTTATTTTTTGTATTCTTAGTAGAGATAGAGTTTTGCCATGTTGGCCGGGCTGATCTCAAACTCCCGGCCTCAGGTAATCCACCTGCCTCAGCCTCCCAAAGTGTGGGGATTATAGGCATGAGCCACCACTCCCAGCCAATTTTCATGTATTTGTATAGTTTTGAGGGTTCTTTTTGGAATTAATTTTCTGTATTATTCCACTAGAGTCTGAGAGGATACTTGATATAATTTCAGTTTTCTTAAATTTATTGAGACTTCTTTTGTGACCTATCATATGTGACCTATCATATGACCTATCATATTATCTTTGAGTATGTTCCCATTCTCAATGGAAATGTTCTCAAAGATAGACCATATGCCCATATAATGACCATATAATAGGTCACAAAAGAAGTGACCTATGTGTGTGCCAATGAAAGAAGTGTGCCAATGAAAACAATGTACATTCTGCAGCTGTTGGGTAGAATGTCCTGTTAAAATCTGTTAAGTCCGTTTGTTCTAGGGTATAGTTTAAGTCTATTGTTTCTTTCTTTTTTCTTTCTTTTTTTTTTTTTTGAGACGGAGTCCCTCTCTGTCGCCCAGGCTGGAGTGCAGTGGCGAGATCTCCGCTCACTGCAAGCTCCGCATCCCGGGTTCACACCATTCTCCTGCCTCAGCCTCACGGGTAGCTGGGACTACAGGTGCCTGCCACCACGCCCGGCTAATTTTTTTTATTTTTAGTAGAGATGGGGTTTCACTGTGTTAGCCAGGATGGTCTCGATCTCCTGACCTTGTGATCCGCCCGCCTCGACCTCCCAAAGTGCTGGGATTACAGGTGTGAGCCACCGCGCCCGGCCTAAATCTATTGTTTCTTTGTTGACTTTCTGCCTTAATTACCTGTCTAGTGCAGTCAGTGGAATACTGAAATTCCCCAGTATTACTGTGTTGTCATCTTATCTTATTTCTTACGTCTAGTACCAATTGTTTTATAAAATTGAGAGCTCCAGTGTTAGGTGCATGTATATTTAGGATTATAATATTTTCCTGCTGTACTAATCCTTTTATTGTTATATAATGTACCTCTTTGTCCTTTTTTTTTTTTTTAACTTCTGTTGTTTTAAAGTCTGTTTTGTCTGATATAAGAATAGCTGCTCCTGCTCACTTTTGGTTTCCATTTGCATGGAATATCTTTTCCACCTCTTTACCTTAAGTTTATGTGAGCCCTTATGTGTTACGTGAGTCTTTTGAAGATAGCAGATACTTGGTTGGTGGATCTTTATCCATTCTGCCATTCTGTACTTTTTAAGCAGAGCATTTAGCCCATTTACATTCAATGTTAGTATTGAGATGTGAGGTACTGTTCTACTCATTGTGTTAGGTGTTACCTTAATACCTTGTTTTTTCCCATTGTTTCATTGTTTCATAGGCCCTATGAAATTTATGTTTTAAAGAGGTTCTATTTTAGTGTATTTCAAGGTTTTATTTCAATATTTAGAACTCCTTTTAGCATTTCTTGTAGTGCTGGCTTGGTAGTGGCAAATTTTCTCAGCATTTGTTTGTCTGAAAAATACTTTATCTGTTCTTCATTTATGAAGCCTAGTTTCACTGGATGCAAAATTCTTGGCTGATAATTGTTTTGTTTAAGGAGGCTATGGATAGGACCCCAATCCCTTCTTACTTGGGGGATTTTTGCTGAGACATCTTCTGTTAATCTGATAGGTTTTCCTATATAGGTTACCTGATGCTTTTTTGTCACAACTCAAGTTTCTTTCCTTTGTCTTGACTTTAAATAAGCTGATGACTGAGTGCCTACGTGGTGATCTTTTCATGATAAACTTTCCAGGTGTTCTTTGAGCTTCTTGTATTTGGATGTCTAGATCTCTAGCATGGCCAGGGAAGTTTTCCTTGGTTATTCCCTCAAATAAGTTTTCCAAACTTTTAGATTTCTCTTCTTCCTCGGGAACACCAGTGACTTTTAGTTTTGGTTGTTTAACATAATCCCAAACTTCTTGGAAGCTTTGTTCATTTTTAAAATTCTTTTTCCTTTGTCTTTGTCTGATTGGGTTAATTTGAAAGCCTTAAATTTGAGTTCTGAAGTTCTTCCTACTTGTTCCATCCTACTGTTGAAACTTTCCAGTCTATTTTGCATTTCTCTAAGTGTATCTTTCATTTCCAGAAGTTGTGATTGTTTTTAATTTTTGATATCAATTTCTCTGGAGAATTTTTCATCCATATCCTGTATTTTTTTAAATTTTTTAAGTTGGTTTTCGCCTTTCTCTGGTATCCCCTTGAGTAGCTTAATAATCAACCTTCCGAATCCTTTATCTGTCAATTCAGAGATCTTCTTGGTTTGGATCCATTGCTGGGGAGCTAGTGTGATCCTTTAGGGGTGTTATAGAACCCTGTTTTGTCATGTTACCAGAATTATTTTTCTGGTTCTTTCTCATTTGGATAGACTATTTCAGTGGAAAGTTCTGAAACTCAAGCCCTGCGGTTCAGATTATTTTGTTTTACCGGGTGATCTCTTGATGTAGTGCTCTTCCCTTCCCCTAGGCATGGGGCTTCCTGAGAGCTGAACTGCTGTAATTGTTATTGCTCTTCTGGGTCTAGCCACCAACCTGGACTCCCAGGCTCCCCTTGTTGGTGATGGGGACTGTCTGCAAAGTGTCCTGTGATGTAATCTGTCTTCAGGTCTCACAGCCTGGATACCAGCACCTGCTCTGGTGGAGGTTGCAGGGAAGTGAAGGAGACTCTGAGAGTCTTTGGTTTTTGTATTAGCCATTTTCACACTGTTGATAAAGACATACCTAAGACTGGGCAATTTACAAAGGAAAGAAGTTTAATGGACTTACAGTTCCACGTGGCTGAGGAGGTCTCACAATCATTGTGGAAGGTGAAAGTCACATCTCACATGGTGGCAGACAAGAGAAAACAGTTTGTGCAGGGAAACTACACTTTATAAAACCAACAGATCTTGTGAGACTTATTCACTATCATGAGAACAGCACAGGAAAAACCTGCCCCGGTGATTCAATTACCTCCCACCAGGTGTCTCCCACGACAAGCTGGAATTCAAGATGACATTTGGGTAGGGACATAGCCAAACCATGTCAGTTGTAGATATGTTTTGTGTTCTGGCTTTTTCAAATGCTGGTTATGTGAGCAGTGAAGTTGTCATGTGGGCATACTCAGGACCCCTAGTTAGCCAAGATGTTGCAAACAGTAGAATTAGCTGTTGTTTCCTTCTTCCTGGGATCGTGACTTTTCTGTAATGAGTTTCTGTAATGTTCTGAGTTGGTTGGCCTCCAGCCAGGAGGTGGCACTTTCAAGAGAGCACACCAGCTGCAGTAGCAGCAGGGGTATCTAAACTTGCCCTAAGTTGACCAGGGTAAGTATTTTGGTTCTCAGGCAATAGGTGGGGCTATAAGCCTCCCAAACATTTCTGTCTTTTGTGTTCAGCTACCAGGGTGGGTAAAGAAATACCATCAGGTGGGGGCAGCGTTAGATAGGTCTGGCCTCAGATTCTTCTTGGGCAGGGCTTGCTGTGACCACTGAGGGGGTGGGGGAGGTGGTTCTCAGGCTAATGGGGTTATTTTCTGGAGAGGGTTATGACTGCCTCTGCTATGTTATATAGTTGACCAGGAAAGTGGGGAGTACCTGATAGTGAGAGGCCTCACCTAGGTCCAATGCAGTTGGCAAGGCTCATGCCACTCTTACAGTTTCCTCCTCAGACTTTGCCCCAGACCCTGAGCTTCCCCACTGAGAAAGCAAGCACAGTTTCCAAACATTGCCCCTCCCCATCTGCCCACACTGTCAGTGGTGGCTCCTGCACTTGTATCTGCAGCAGTTCATGTTTGACCCCCAGATTCTGCTCAAGAAAATTTGTACCCTGTCAAAATTATTACTAATTTCAATTGAAGCTTCCTTCATCCTGCGACTCCTCCCTAATTCTGCTGGCTGTCTTCCTCGAGGGCCCCTGTGAGATGCAGTCAGGGATGGCTTCCCTGGGCTCAGGCGGGAGACTGGGAGTGCCTACAAGGCTCTTTCTGCTGCTGCTTCTACTTTTATATTTTGCACAGCTCTCTAAGTCTGTTTCAGCTCTAAATCTTTCTCTCATAATCTGGATTTTCAGGTTCCCCAGTGGGGATGTGTGTTCAGTGGCAGGTTTCCCCCTCTCACTTTGGGAACTCACAGTTTTTTGCCTGTCTCACAGAATTTGCAACAGTATGCCACTTCTTTCAAAGGATTATTAATTATTTTGGTTTTCATGGTTTGTTCCTGTGGTGGTTCTTGGAGCAAAAGTTCACAGTGCGAGTCTCCACACAATGTTCTGCCCATCCAAGTGGGAGCTGCACATTAGCCCTCTGCTTTATCTGCCATCTTGTCCTCAATTTCTAATATTAAAATTATATAAAATTATTAGAGATCCTAATACTTAATTCTCAGCACTTGATATGCTAAATAAAACCAAAGTCTTTATTAAGGACATGGAAAACTTAAACAAAACACTATATCAGCAACATTAACACAATTAATATTTATGAAACACTATACCCAACAATATAACTTAAAGTATACATGGAACATTCTTAAAGAAAGAGTATATTTTAGGTGACATAATAAGTCTCAAAAAATGTAAAACAGTTGAAATAATATAGAATGAGTTCTCTGACCAAAATTGAGTTAAATTAAAATTAACTATACCTGGAAAATTCCAAAATACTTGTACATTAAGCCATACACCCTTAAATAACCTATAAGGCAAAGATGAAATCACTCGTAAAATTAGAAAAATTTTTAATTAAATGATAATAAAAATATAGCAAAGCAAAATTTGTCAGAAACCACCTCAGCCGTTGATACAGTGAGGCTTTGTGTCCCTACCCAAATATCATCTTGAATTGTAATTTCATAATCCACATAATCCCCAGGTGTCAAGGAAGAGACTAGGTGGAGGTAATTGAAACATGGAGGTGATTTCCCCCATACTCTTCTCAAGATCCTGAGTGAATTCTTATGAGATCCGATGGTTTTATAAGGGACTCTTCCCCATTCACTCAGCGCTTCTCCTTCCCGCCGCCTTATGAAGAAAGTCCTTGCTTCCCCTTTGCCTTCTGCCATGATGGTAAGTTTCCTGAGGCCTCCCCAGCCATGCTGAACAGTGAGTCAATTAAACTTCTTTGCTTTAGAAATTACCCAGTCTCAGTTCTTTAAGCATTATGAAAATAGACTAAAATAGGCATGTTGAGAAGGAAATTTATTATTTCAAATTGTATATGAAAAAAAGAATAAAGGTATAAAATCAAAGACATCAGCCTTCAATTTAAGCAGCTAAAAATAAAAAGCAAATTAAACACAAAGTAAGTAGAATGAGGAAAACAAAGAAGAGTGTAAATCAAGGAAATTGATAAAAGAAACTCAATAAAAACAATTTTAAAAATCAAATGTCATTATTTAAAAATATAAAATCTTAACTATTCTTATGAAGAAAATAAGATGCAAGTTACTAGTGATAGGAATGGAGAGAAGACATCATCTCAGCTCCTTCAGATATTAAAAGCAAAAATAAAACCTTTTGAAAACTTTTATATCAATAAATTTAATTATGTAAATAAATTTCTTGAAAGTTACCAACTACCAAGGCTCCTTCAAGATGAAATAGATGAGTTCTTCCTCATACTATTTTCTAACCTCCCAGATTCTTCTAACAATTTTTTCTAGTGTATCTTTCTTTCGTTAAGGTAACCAGATCTGTAACAGTATTCCAGGCAGATGCACCCATAAAGTCCTCCATAAATATGTATCTGCTGGCCATCTTAGATCCTTTCAAAACAAGACTCACAAAGCTGTACCAGATTCCTCAAGCCACATTCATGTTTCTCTCATTGAAGTGTTCATAACAATGCATAGTTTAGTGAGCACTTAATTGTAGGTCATCAAACTATTTAATAAACTTTTCAGGCATCTGAAGCAGCCCCTTACAAAATCAACAATCTCTCAAGCTCAGAAGTCTTATCTTTACTTCTTTTGTAGCCTTCACAGCCTTGATCACAGTGCACATTACAGCTCTAAAGGTTCCATAGGATCACTGGCCTTGCCCCTTCCCAGCAGCAGCTATTAGAGACTGGCTGTTGAACTACACAATAATACAAGTAGGGCTAGAGAATATATAGAAGTTTAGGCTGATTCTTTGATGGCCATAAAACACTTAAGATAAAAGTTACCTTTTATTTTTCTCCCTACTGTAAGTCTATTTTGTTATCATTCAAGTGTTCCTTCTAAGAGAGAAAAAATATCTGATTAATCAAGAGTCCCAGGTATGTTTTACTTAACTCAAATTTTACTGAATGCTAAAATTTACAGTAGAAGAATACAGGTATACCTGCTTATGGTGCTTTGCTTTATTGTGCTTTTCAGATATTGCATTTTTCACAAGTTGAAGGTTTGTGGCAAACCTGCACTGAGCAAAGTCTACAGGTACTGTTTTCTTCAACAGCACATGTTTACATTGTGTCTCTGTGTCACATTGTGGTAATTCTCACAACATTTCAACTTTATTATTATTATTATTGTGATATTTCTTTTGGTGAACTGTAATCAGGGATTTTTGATGTTACCATTGTAATTATTTTGGGGCACCACAAACCACACCCATATAAGACGGCAGATTTAATTGATAAATGTAGTGTGTGTTCTCCACAGGTCAGTTTTTTCTCAATTTTTCTCTCTCATCTTAGGCCTCCCTATTCCCTGAGATACAATAATGTTAAAATTAGGCCAACTAATAACCCTACAATTACCCATAAGTGTTCAAATAAAAAGGAGTCAAATGAAAGGACGAGACACACTCTCATTTTAAGTCAAAAGCTAGAAATGATTAACCTTAGTGAGAAAGACATATCTAAAGGTGAGGTAGGCAGAAATCTAGGCCTCTAGTTTCAGTTAGCCAAGTTGTAAATGTAACGGAAAAGTTACTGAAGGAAGTTAAAAGTGTTACACCAGTGAATACACAAATAAGAAAGTGAAACAGCTTTCTTGCTGAGAGGGAGAACGTTTGAGTGGTCTGGATAAAAGATCAAAGGAGACGCAACATTCCCTTAAGCCAAAGCCTAATTCATAGCAAGATCCTAATTTTCTTCAATTCTAGGAAGGCTGAGAGAGGTAAAGAAGCTGCAGAAGAAAAATCTGAAGCTAGCAGAGATTGATTCATATGGAAAGAAACCATCTCCATAACAAAAGAGTACAAGGAGAAGCAGCAAGTGTTGATGTAGAAGCTGCAGCAAGTTATCCAGAAGATCTAGCTAAGATCACTGATGAAGGTAGCTACATTTATCACCAGATTTTTAATGTAAATAAAACAGCCTTCTAATGGAAGATGATGCCATGTAGGACTTTCATAGCTAGAGAGGAGATGTCAATGTCTGGCCTCAAAGCTTCAAAAGACAGGCTGACTCTCTTGTTAGCAGATAATGCAGCTGGTGACTAAGTTGAAGCCCCTGCTCACTGACCATTCTGAAAATCCTCGGGCTCTTAAGAATTAAGCTAAACTGTGCTTTAGACATGGAACAACAAAGCCTGGATGACAGAACATCTGTTTGTAGCATGGTTCACTTAATATGTTTAAGCTCACTGTTGAAACCTACTGTTAAAATATTACTTTCAAATATTACCACTCACTGACAATGCACCTAGTCACTCAAGGACTCTGATGGACATTTACAAGGAGAAAGCTGTTGTTTTCATGCTTGCCAACACAACATCCTTCTCTAGCCCATGGATCAAGAAGTCATTTCAACTTTCAAGCCTTATTATTTAAGAAATACATTTTGTAAGGTGAATGCTTATACACTGATGGTAGAATGTAGACTAGTACAACTTCTATAGAAAGCAATATGGAGATTTGTTAAAGAACTAAAAGTAGATATACCATTTGATCCAGCAATCTCACTACTGGCTATCTACCCAAAGGAAAATAAGTCATTATATCAAAAAGACACCTGAACACATATTTTTATTGCAACACAGTTCATAATGGCAAAGATATGGAACCAACCTAAATGTCCATTGACTAATGAGTGGGCATGTATATATACACCATGGAATACCTACTCAGCCATAAAAAAGAACAAAATAATGTATTTTGCAGCAACTTTGATGCAGCTGAGGCTATTATTCTAAGTGAAGTAACTCAGAAATAGAAAACCAAATACCATCTGTTCTCACTTATACTTAAGTGGGGGCTAAGCTATGGTTATGCAAAGGCATACAGAGTGCTATAATGGACTTTAGAGACTCAGAATGGGGAGGGTGGAAGCAGGGTGAGAGTTAAAAACTACATATTAAGTACAATGTACACTATTCAGGTGATGGGTGCACTAAAATCCCAGATTTCACCACTGTACAAGTCATTCATGTCACCAAAAACCACTTGTACCCCAAAAAGCTATTGAAATAAAAAAAGTTTAAAAACAAGTACATTTTGTAAGGCTAAAGTTATTATAGATAGTGATTCCTGTGATGGAGCTGGACAAAGTAAATTGAAAGCCTTCTGGAAAGGATTTACCATTCTAGATGCCATTCAGAACTTTCATGATTCAGGGGAGGAGGTCAAAATATCAACATTAACTGGAATTTGGAAACAGTTGATTCCAACCCTCATGGATGATTTTGAGCTGTTCAAGACTTCAGTGGAGGAAGTAAGTAAAGATGTGGTGGAAATAGCAAAAGATCTAGAATTAGAAGTGGATCCTAAAGATGTGACTGAATTGCTGCAATCTCATGATAAATCTTGAACAAATGAGGAGTTGCTTCTTATGGATGAGCAAAGAAAATGGTTTCTTAAAACGGAATCCACTTCTGGTGAAGATGCTGTGAATGTTACTGAAATGATAACAGAGGATTTTGTTGAGAATATTGCATCAACTTACTTGATGAAGCAGTGGTAAGGTTTGAGGGGATTGACTTGAATTTTTAAAGAATTTCTACCGTGGGTAGAATGTCATCAAAGATCACGTGTTATAGATAAATCTTTCATGAAAGGAAGACTCAATTGATGCAGCAAACTTCATTGTCATCTTATTCCAAGAAATTGCCACAGCCACCTCAACCTTTGGCAAGCAACATCCTGATCAGTCAGCAGCCAGCAACATTGAGGCAAGACTTTCCACCAGCAAAAAGATTATGAGTCACTGAAGGCTCAGATGATTGTTAGCATTGTTAGCAAGATAAATTTTAAATTAAGGAATGGATATATTGTTTTAGACACACTGCTATTGCACACTTAATAGTAGACTACAGTATAGGATAAATGCTACTTTTATGTGCAGCAGGAAACCAAAAAAACATATAACTCACTTTGCAGCATTCACTTTATTGTGATGGTCTGGAATCAAACTCACAATGTCTCTGAAGTGTGTCTGTACTAAATCGAGCAACTGGTTTTATAAACGTTTTTGGAAGATTTCTCAACTGTGCAATCCACAACTGTGTTCATTTTCTGTGTGTATTCTCCAAAATGTGCATTTTTATTTTAACATTTACAGTGACATTTTGAATTGTTATCTCTGCAATGTTTCAGAGTTTTCTCTTCTTAATACAAACCTAGATGTTTATTTTTAAGGTTAACATAACCAATAGAGAATGGTAGGTTTTTGCTCCACTGGAGTGCTTACCGGAAATGTAACGACCTTTTCATATGTTAGATTCGATTTAAACTGTCCTTAGTCTTTTGAACTTCATCTGTTCACATTTTTAATTTTTTATTGGTACCTTTTTAAACATGTAATCAAAATATTTACCATTTCATAATCATTTTACTGGATTACTAAAAAGTCTATACCATAAACATAATTCATGTGGCATTTTCATTTCAATGAAAATCACATTACCAATTTTGTGAGAAAGGTGAAATTAGAGGTAAAGAAATCTGATATCTGAGCAGAATTTCAATCACATATATCCTCCATGAAATAAGCTAAAACTACACTAAAGTTACAAACTCTGTTGATTAACTTTTTAGCTTCTATGGGGATGGGGAGAGGAGCTTCTCTGAATGGCCAAAGCAAGATTATAAAATGGAATTTCTATGAAGTGGCTTCTAAACCAGAGTGAAGGGAGTGTGTGTCCCATGTTGAGCAGCCATTTTTCTAGACTCCTGGAATTTACCAGCTAGTAATATTCCAAAAGCAAATTTGATGGTCAATTAAGGTGGCAAATTTTTTTTGTTTTTGCAAGTAAGAACATACAAACAAACACTACTATCTTCTCTAGCTATTATTTCACATAAGAAAATAAAATTATACCAAAAGAAGTAGGAAGCCCTAATTTTGAGAATGAAGGACGTTTCTTGAAACTGAAGAATAGGCTACATGAAAAACCTACATTTTATCATGACAGACTTGTACATGTCTTTATATATTAAACTCATTGTTGCCAAACTCTGTTTTAAAACCTGAAGCCTAGGCAGCACTACTTGGATATGGATTCCCAGTCTCCACGGTGTTTACAACCCTTCATTGCAATGTTGGAGAGCTAGATATGTGTGTTTGTGTGTGTGTGTGTGCATGCATGTGCACATTTTGAATACAAAGAATCTGTGGTTGCCTATTTTTGGCCTAAATCAATTTTTGGGGGAGTATCATCTATCTTTCTAAGTCCTCTAAGAAGAAATACAGAGTTAGATGTTAGAGGATTTTAAGGCCTCCATAGAGATTACAATTGTTAAGTGAATTTGAAAATCTTTTATAGAAAGCATAGAATCGATGCTCACAAACTTTATCTGGGAAATTCCACAATTTAGGAGAGCATTGTCCTTATTATGTCAAATCCTCAAGGAGGAAAATGTTTACCTTTGAATTGTGTACCTCCTGAAGGACTGCTGAATTCATGTAATACTAATGTAGATGCTTAAATCATGCTGTTTTGAATTTATCAGGAAGCCAAATCCAAAGTAAGTCCTTTATTTTCTTCTGGCTACTGGTAGTTTCTATTCTACAATTTTTTTTTTTTTATTGTACTTTAAGTTCTAGGGTACATGTGCATAACGTGCAGGTTTGTTACATATGTATTCTTGTGCCATGTTGGTGTGCTGCACCCATCAACTC
>NW_012115489.1:982534-1027129 GCF_000951035.1 Colobus angolensis palliatus | reverse complement strand
ACCTCAGTTGAAAATGCAGAAATCACCGGTCTTCTGTGTCCTTCGCGCTGGGAGTTGGAGACTGGAGCTGTTCCTATTCGGCCATCTTGCTCCGCCCCCAAAAATAGTGTTTCTTAAAGAGTTGTCAGACACACTTGCAGGAAGTCTGTATGATTGAAACTATTTTCCTAATAATACTAAGACATTGTTTTCCTTTATCACTCCCATTATCCCATGAGTATAGAGTGGAGTTTTCCAGAATCTGCATGAAGTGTAGTATCACAGCAGATGGAATACAGAAACACATATGAGACTAGCTGTCTTCTATTAAGCCAAAGGTTAAAGACATTAACAAATATATAAAACAATGCCACTTTTCTCACAAAATATTTTCAGCTTTGGAAAATGTATTTTTCGTAAAGGTGTTTTATGTTAGCATGTCATGGATTTATTATTTTTAAATGAATTAATAAATAGTCTTAAAGTTTCTAATGTGGTAAATGTTGATAGATAACAATCTACATAAACAGAAGCTCTTTATAATGTTTAAGGCTATAAAGAGGTCCTGAAACCAAAAATTTGAGAACCATTACTTTAAGTAGTTCCTCCAGTAGCTAAGAAGAAAAAATTAGGAAATAGAAGCATGTAAAATCCAGAGAAAAGGACCAGAGGCATCCAAATGCCTAGCTAACCCAAAAGAAGAGACTAGAACACTTGGAAAACATCTCAACTTCCGTAAGAATTTACACTACTTGGGAGTAACAAACTGTTTAATTCAAAACTGTGCATGAGATTACGCAGAACATAATAAAATGAAGATTAAGGGTAAGTGGGAAAGGAACCAAATTACACCATAGGCCGGGTGTGGCGGCTCAGGCCTGTAATCCTAGCACTTTGAGAGGCCGACGAAGGAGAATTGCTTGAGTCCAGGGGTTTGAGACCAGCCTGGGCAACATAGCAAAACTGCCTCCCTATGAAAAATGCAAAAATTAGCCAGGCATGGTGGTGAGTGCCTGTAGTCCCAGCTACTCAGGAGGCTGAGCGGGAGGATCCTGGAGCCTGGGAGGCAGAGATTGCAGTGAGCCGAGACCACGCCTCTGCACTCCAGTCTGGGCAACAGAGCAAGACTCTGTCTCAAAAATACATATATGTATATATTTTAGATTTTTAATACTCCGTGAGTATTAAAATATAGTATTTTAATCATTATCTTAAAATAAAGTGTTTGTTTAGTGCCCAGTGAATTTATGTGTCTTAAGTGTTTGGGGTTGGTGTACACATGGTATCTGTGTAATGGTGTAAAGTTGACTGGAACGTGCCCTATTATGTAGTCCTATATGACAACGTCAGTATACGCTGTGGAGGTTTAGATCAGAAATTCTAGAATCAGGCTGCCTGGATTTGAATCTCAGTACTTCAAGTGACTTGATTTCCCCAGCCCTCAGTCTCCTCATCTATAAAATGGGATTGATAACAAGAGCAACTTCCCCACGGGGTTGCTATGCAGATAAAATTAGCTAATGTTTGTTGATATTCGGCAAAGGCTTATAGCACAGCACCTGGCCACAGTATGTGCCATATAAATAAATGTTTAGTTATTACCATGACTTTGAATTAATGACATATATTAAAAGTAATGGCAAGAAATGCAATTAGTTTTGCACCAACCTGTAAGTAATGTATGCCATTAATTAAAAGTCATGTAAAAAAAAAAACACAATTACTTTTGCACTAACCTATGATAAGTAAAACCAGAGCCACCAGGTGAGATGCCATGAAAAAGCAAAGACTTGAACTGTGAAGCAAACAGACTATTGGGGGCAGATCAGAGCGAGTTATTAGTAGAAGAAACAGACACCAGACTTTGCATTAGAGCGAGTCCTCAGACAAACCTCACACTAAGTCATCAAAGCTCAAGAAGATGAAGAGGCTTTAGATCTGAGAGGGAAATGGTATTGGTCCAAACAAAGTCTCACGAAATATATTTCACAGAGACTGAGCTTCTTTCAAACATCTGAAAGAGGCTTTGCCTGTATCAGCAGACCCTCTAAGCCCAGCGTCTACCCTCCAGCTATCACAAATGAGCACCACCGCTTGATGGCATTCAAATCACGCACTTTTCGCACAAGCATTTCACATGGCTAGATCATTTCCGATGATATTCTAATGCACTTTAAAATGTATTTGAAATATTTGGGGATACAAAGAAGGCGAGAGATTAAGAAAAGTTATACTACATTTTTTCCAGGGGAAATTTAATTAATATTTGAATAGAAGGAACTCTTATTTACTCTGGCATTTATATTAATCTGTTCCAATCTCATTAAGTAATCTAAAATGCTTTTGAAAGCACCCTTGTTAAGCACTTTATAATAGTTGTATTAATTAAATATACTCTTTACTAATCTTATTCAAAAATAGGGCCTTGCTAACACACATTAAATTTATAATTCAGTTTAGCACATATAATTGTATAATTTTTTAAACAACGAGGACTCCTGACCACTGTGTATTCAGAAGTAAATAATGGATTTAATATTTTAAAATCAGACACAATTTAATTTCCTGTAATTAAATGTCACAATAGCTACACTAGAGTTGCAATGGAAATTCCTTCGTTTCTAAAGCTTTAGTTAGTTGAGGTAGGAGTTATTTCCTGAATCCAAAGTGTTCTATTGTCTTTTCCAACCAAATACCAAATTGAGTCACCATTTTTAATCTTATTGTGTAACTCCAGAATTGTAGGAGAAAACTTTTAGAAGAGGGTTAGCTTTTTAGGATAGTGCACTTCACGTAGTAGGAATTCAGTAAATGTACAGATAATGAGTATAACAAACACTCTTCTATTAGAAGCAAAGCAGAGGAGCACAGCCTTTTAAAGGTCCCAAATAAATTCCCTCTCCTGGGATATTACATAAGAAACCCTGAGACTAAGTACCAGGGACTGGCTTCTTTTTCTTTCAGCTCCTCTTTAAGAACAATGGGAAGAAGTTAAATAGATATGTTTGCTTTTATTGAGAGAGTAACTTGAATTGAATACTTGTACTTCTAATGTGGCATCTCTGTTGAGAGCTTGTGAAGTATTTTGTATACATAAATTTTTAGATAGTCTCTAGCCTAAAACATAAAAAATACAAGGCTATCGACATGTCCCTTGATTCTTTTAAAAGAAAACTTTCACAGAGAGCTTAATTGAGTTCATAAAACCTGAGCAGAAAGTTAAAGTTGTTCTGTTTTTCTTTTTTCAAAGGATATTTTTGATGAGAACATAATTAGTCTTTTGCTCTCCGTGACAATTAGCCCATTTCAAACACCAATGGGCAAAAGCCAGACAGGAGCAGCCCAAAGGTCACAGCTCAGTCAGAACTGACACCAGTTATGCACATAACACACTTAGCACTGTGCTTGAGGCACAGTGAGCCCTCATCAGTAACCACAATAATAGATGATTATTATTTGAGAAGGTAAAATCTGACACAGTAACTGGGCTTCTTCTCCTTTCCTAACTGCCTTGCTTGGTTATCTTTTCACCTTTATTCTCCTTACCAAAGGGGTGTTAATTTATTTATTCAACAAATACTGACTGAGTACCTATTCTATGGCAGGCACTGTTTTAAGCACTGGCTGACAATATTCAACTTTCTCTGGGCTCTATAACCCCAGAAATCAGGAAGGGTCAAGGAATCACCCCCACCTATTTGTGTTGCTGAAACAGCTTACTGCAAAGAGCCGTCCTTCTTCATATGACTTAGATAAGGTTCAGTGATGACTCCCTGCTTACCTTGTCCCATTCTCTGCTTCATAAATGGTAAGCATCTACAAACTACTTGTTTCCATTGACAAATACGGGCAAAATGCCCACTTATCTGTGTTAACTAAACTTTAGTTAGACTTCTCTCCTTCACTCAGAAAAGAACTGAATTTTGGTGTACTCTTGACCACTGGAATTTGGAAAAAACTCCTCTTTCTCTCTTTAATGGCAAGAATCAGCTGACCTCTGGGAAAATGTCCCTAATTGATCCTAACACCTGCTCATCTTACTTCTCACACCTGGTTCTTTCCAGTGTCATTTACTCCTTTCTTTAAAATAAAGGGTTTCTTTTTCTTTTTTTTTTTCTATCTGACCTTTGTGATGCTTTCAGATCTCATGGTTGGCGTATTCTCTCTATTGCAATATCCATGCCCTTCTTGTTATAGTCCCTTTTCCCTGTTGTAAAATCTCTCTGTACTGAATCCAAATTGTATTTTTTTTTTTTATGACAGACATTCCAGCAGTAAACAGAGCATCCAAAAATTCTGCCCTCTTGGCACTTACATTCATGGGAAAGACAGACAATAAGAAAAAACATATTTGTACTCTTGTGATAATTGTTTAGGAGAAAAAATTAAGCAAGGGAAATAGGTATTAAATATGACAGTATCTTAGTACACTTCTGTTGCTATAACAAAATAACTGAGACTGGGTAATTTTTAAGGAACAGAAATTTATTTCTCACAGTTCCAGAGGTCAGAAAGTTTAAGATCAATGTGCCAACAGGCCTGGTGTTTGTTGAGAACCCCATTCCCTGCTTCCAAGATGGCACCTTGCAACTGTGTCCTGCAGAGGTGACAAACGGTGTGTCTTCAAAAGGCAAAATGCAGAAGGGTAAAAAGGGGCCTAAGCTAGTTCCCTCCAGCGCTTTTAGAGTAGGCGCTGATCCATTCATGAGCTTAACCACTTGCACAAAGGCTCTACTTCTTAATACTACCACAATGGGGATTAAGTTTCAACATGAATTTGGAGGGGATACAGTCAAATCATGCAGACAGGTCATTGAAATTTTACGTAGGGTGACTTGGGAAGGCCTCATGGAGATGAATTTGAGAAAAGCCTGAGGGAAGTAAGGGAGCAGATATCTGAGGGAAGACGATTAAGCCTTAAAATAAGAACATGCTTAGAATAGGCATGGAGCAGTCAAGGAGGTGATGACCTGACAGGAGCAGGAAAATTTAGGGGACTCTCATTTGACTCATTTTGATGGAGTCACGTAATCTTCTGCAATGTGAGTCTTACTTTGAGGTGCAAGGGCACTTTCTGAGCCCCATTAATGGTGGTCAGTGGAGAGGTGGTCTTACACTCAGCACCATATTGACTTCTGTTGTGGAGGCTTAATTGACAATAAGATGCCTCCAATTGGAGTGAGACCTAAGGGGTCAAATTCTTGCTTTCAGGCACAGTATTCTTCAAAGCCCAGGCATTTGATTTTCAAGGCCCTGCTACATATAACTTGGCCACAAATAGTAGATTGGAAAGAGAATCGATGAGGTGCCAGATGGCTTTGCCACCACAGACTGGGAATGGTCCTACTAGCTTGGGGCCAAATAGGGGGAGGAATAAGGGGTCACAAACAGGAAAGTTTCTAAACACACATCTTTTTCTCTTTCTTGGGGCTGAATTGCTGCATATGAGTGGAGTAGAGGATAACACATTTGGATAGGTTTGGAAATCTGAGGTCAGATTTCCTTCCTACCTCACTTCCCTTTTGAGGAACTCCAGAGAGTTTTCAAGCTTCTCAGAGTAACCCAGATCTGCTTGTATTAGTCTGTTCTCATGCTGCTAATAAAGACATACATAAAACTAGGTAATTTATAAAGGAAAGAACTTTAATTGACTCACAGTTCCACATGGCTGGGGAGGCCTCACAATCATGGTGGAAGATGAAGGAAGGGTGAAGGGAAGTCTTACATGGCGGCCAGCAAAAAAGATAGCTTGTGCAGGGTAACTCCTGTTTATAAAACCATCAGATCTCAAGATACTTATTCACTACCACAAGAATAGTATAAGGGAAACTGCCCCCATGATTCAATTATGTCCCACCAGGTCTCTCCCACAATGTGTAGGTATTATGGGAGCTAAAATTCAAGATGAGATTTGGGTGGGGACACAGCCAAACCAAATCATTCCACCCCTGGCCTCTCCCAAATCTCATGTACTCACATTTCAAAACCAGTCATGGCTTCCCAACAGTCTCCCAAAGTCTTAACTCATTCCAGCATTAACCCAAAAGTCCAAATACAAAGTTTCATCTGAGACAAGGCAAGTCCATTCCACCTATGAGCCTGTAAAATCAAAAGCAAGTTAGTTACTTCCTAGATACAATGAGGATACAGGCATTGGGTAAATACATCCGTTACAAATAGGAGAAATTGGCCAAAATGAAGGGACTACAGGCCCTGTGCAAGTCCAAAATCCAGCAAAGCAGTCAAATCTTAACATTCCAAAATAATCTCCTTTGACTCCATGACTAGCATCCAGGTCATGCTGATGCAAGAGGTGGGTTCCCATGGTCTTGGACAGCTCTTCCTGTAGGGGTGTGCAGGGTACAGCCTCCCTCCTGGCTGCTTTCATGGGCTGATGTTGAGTGTCTATGGTTTTTCCAGGCGCATAGTGCAAGCTGTCAGTGGATCTACCATTCTGTGGTCTGGAGGATTGTGGCCCTCTTCTCACAGCTCTACTAGGTAGTGCTCCAGTGGGAACTCTGGGGGCTCTGACCTCACATTTCCCTTCTGCACTGCCCTAGCAGAGGTTCTTCATGAGGGCCCTGCACCTGCAGCAAACTTCTGCCTTGACTTCCAGGTGTTTCCATACATGCTATGAAATCCAGGTGGAGGTTCCCAAACCTCAATTCTTGACTTCTGTGAACTTGAATGCTCAACACCATGTGGAAACTGCCAAGGCTTGGGACTTGTACCATCTGAAACCATGGTCCAAGCTGTACCTTGTCCCTTTTAGCCACAACTGGAGCAGCTGGGATGCAGGGCACCAAGTCTCTACACTGCACACAGGAAAGGGACCCTGGACCTGGCCCACAAAATCATTTTTATCTCCTATGCCTCAGGGCTTGTAATGGGAGGGGACTGCCATGAAGACCTCTGATATGCCCTGGAGACATTTTCCCAATTGTCTTTGTGATTAACACTCAGCTCCTCGTTACTTACGCAAATTTCTGCAGCCAGCTTGAATTTCTTCACAGAAAATGGAATTTTCTTTTCTATCTCATTGTCAGGCTGCAAATCTTTCAAACTTTTATGCTCTGCTTCCCTTGTAAAACTGAATGCCTTTAACAGCATTCAAGTCACATCTTGAACACTTTGCTGCTTAGAAATTTCTTCTGCCAGATGTCCTAAATCATCTCCCCCGAGTTCAAAGATTCCCCACAATATACATAGTCTAGAAAAGTACAGAAAAATAAGCAAAAGCCCTCTCCAGCTCCTGTGAATTGAGAGGAAATTGCTGAGAGTGGACCACAGCCCTAGAGTGCTCTCAGTCTCAGGTTGAGGAAGATATAGATCTTTACAGGCCTGCGCTTGCAGAGATATTCCTGCATATGCACTGAGACTCAATGGAGGAAGACAGCAGGGGCTAGGCAAGGACCACAGACTAGCAACCTCTCTCCCAGTGACAATATATGAACTAAAGCTTAGGAATCTTACAAGGAGAAGAGGGGCAGAGAGATTAAAGGAAGCCCTGATTTTGCTGAGTTTATAAGCAAAGTGACTGAGATAAATTCAATTTACTGTTAATTGATTGGACTAGGTTTTCTATAATCATGTGAAATATGATCTTACATAGAAATTAAGGTTTTACTCCCTAAGCATGTGGTCTGAAAGATTGAACTATTTACATTATTTTACAGTACTAATTACTTTTATTAGTAGTAAGTAGTAAATTCACCTCACAGTGTAGCTGTCTTTCAGCAGAACACCTCTAGTACTGATGTTCAGCTATTTAATTTGGAGTATTCATCTCCAAGTTAAACATCCTCTTGTTTAGCTATTAGTCATCTTGTGTCTTCCCCATGAGAATCTCTTTGGGGCATTCCCTCACACTGGCCAGAAGGAGACCTACTCCTGTAGTCAAGAAGAATGAAGCATCAATAATATTGACAGCGTTTCACTGCACAATTCCAGGATTGTATTCTATTTAAATGATGACTTGTGCAAAGTCAATTTGCTCTCCATCAGTCAGCTACTCTTTCATAATCTTGATATTTGCTTTTCCATTCATCATTTTTAATACATATTTTGTACTATTTATGAAAATTATTATTTTAATTTTTGCCTGTGTCTTGTAATTTTCATAACAATTTATTTTTAGATAATTTGTATGCTTACAAGAATTTGCTATTTAAAAATATAATGGGACACACATTATTTTGTACAATTATTTCTTCACATGTTGAATTGTTGCATTAGGATAAATTCCCAGAAATAGGTCAAAGGGTATGGACATTCTCAAGGCTTTTAATGTTTAGCTAGAAATTGTTTTCCAGGAATATTGTTCTGATTTACTCTCCCATTAACTCTGTATGAGAGTGGCCTTTTCACTGCAACATAGCCAATATTGAGAAATCTCATTTACCAAATGGCAAGAAGTCAGAGATTAAGGTTGTCGTTGAGTTGGAGGAAGTAAAATTTTGTACATTTCAGAAGGGACAATTTGTCATTGTCTTTCTGAAACGACATTAGACATGCCATTAATGCATGCAAGGACATTAGAAACATGCATGCCATTGAACTAGCAATTTCAGTTATATAATTTTTTTTGTAAAGCATATTTGACTGTAAAAGTTAAATGGAGAGCATGTGCAAAAGGAGCATTCAAGAATGTTTATAATGGTATTGGAAAAATTTTTTTTGATTTTCTAAGCACATAATTATATCATCTACAAGCTAATTTTTTCCCCCTTTCGAATGTTTGCATATTTTTCTTGTATGATGGTATTGGCTACAGTGCCATCTTTGTGGACACTGGCTGAGGTTGCTGCAGTGGTCAGTGTCTTTCATAACACTTGCATAGTTCCTAGAGGCAACATTATGAGATCTGGAGAAATATGCCAAATGATAAATCAAAACAGTTCAATAATATGGTCTTGTCTTTGTAAAATTCATGTTTTAAAGGAAGGGC
Source organism: Colobus angolensis palliatus (assembly GCF_000951035.1). NCBI lineage: Eukaryota > Metazoa > Chordata > Mammalia > Primates > Cercopithecidae > Colobus > Colobus angolensis. Next base: position 1,018,203 of record NW_012115489.1, on the reverse strand, counting down.
TGTCCAGGTACCAGAGCTTCTGCCTATAATACCCAACACTTTGGGAGGTTGAGGAGGGAGGATCACTTGAGCCCAGGAGTTTGAGACCAGCCTGGGCAATATAATGAGGCCTTGTTTCCACAAAATACAAAATTAAAAATATATTATTCAGGCATGGTGGTGTGTTCCTGTGGTCCCAACTACTCAGGAAGCTAAAGTGGGAGGATTGCTTGAGCCTGGCAGATGAAAGCTGCAGTCAGCCCTGATTATGTCATTGCACTCTAGCCTGGGCAACTGAACAAAAACCCCGTCTCTAAATAAATAAATGGCCAATAAAATTCTTATTTCTATGTTTATTAAACTATAATCACTGATCTCAAAATTTCCCAAAATTAGTTATAATTACTATTAATATTTTCTTTCTTTTTTTTTTAAGAGACAGGATCTTGCTTTGTCACCTAGGCTGGTGTACAGTGGTGTGATTATACCTCACTGTAGCCTCAAACTCTTAGATTCAAGCAATCCTCCTGCCTCAGCCTCCTGAATAGCTAGGACTACAGGCAGCCACCACTGTACCCAGCCTATTTTTTATTATATATTGACAAACTATATTTGTACATATTTATGAGGTTGAAAGAGATGTTATGATTTTTGAATACAGTGTGGAATGATTAAATCAAGCTGATTAACCTATCCATTGCCTCAATATTTAATACTTTTTGTGATGAGAACATTTGAGGTTTACTCTTTTAGTGATATTGAAATGTACAGTACTCAGTTATTACCTATATTAACCACACTGTGCAATAGATTTCATAAAAAAGCAAATATGCCTCTTATCCAATTGAGACTTTGTACTCTACTTTTCATTTCCTCCATTTGGCTACCCCTCAGCCTCTAGTAGCAACCATTCTACTTTCTGCTTCTATGAGTTCAATTGTTCACTTGTAAGATTTTTCACTTGTAAGATTTCACTTGTAAGATTTTCACTTGAAGATTCCACTTGTAAGTGAGAGCATGCAGTACTCATCTTCTTGTGTTTGGCTTATCTCACTTAGCATAATGTTCTCCAATTCCACTCATGTTGTCACAAGTGACAGAATTTCTTTTTTAAGGCTGACTAGTATTCCATTGTGTATACATAACAATTTTATTCATTCATTCATCCATTTATGGACATATACATTGATTCCATAATTTGACTAATGTAAGTAGTGCTGGAATGAACATGAGGGTGGCAGACATCTCTTGAACATAATGATTTCATATCTTTCAGATATATGCCCAGAGGTGCAATTGCTGGATTATATGATAATTCCTTCTTCTTAGTTTTGTGAGGAACTTATACACAGTTCTCCATAGTGGTTGTACTAATTTACATTATTTACACCAACAGTGCCCATGGGTTCCCTTTTCTCCACATCCTTGCCAATAGTTTTCTTTTGTCTTTTTGGTAATAGCCATTTTAACAGGTGTGAGGTGATGCCTCACTGAGGTTTTAATTTGCATCTCCCTAATGATTAGTGATGTTGAGTATGTTTTCATGTATGTGTTAGTCATTCATGTCTTCTTTTGAGGAATGTCTATTCAGATGCTTTGCCCATTTCTTAATCAGATTATTTGCTTTATTTTTATTATAGAGTTGTTTGAGTTCCTTATGTATTTTACATATCAATCTCATATTACATGTATGGCTTGCAAATATTTTTTTCCAATCTGTAGGTTGTCTCTGAGCTCTGTTTGTTTCCTTTGTTGTGCAGAAGCTTTTTATTTTGATGAAACCAAGTTTTCGTTGCCAGTGCTTTTAGCATTAAATGTAAAAAAAAAAATCATACTATAAGTCAATGTTATGTAGTTCTCCCCTATTTCTCTTCTACTAGTTTTACAGTTTCAGGTTTTATGTTTCAGTCTTCAATCTATTTCGAGTTGAGTTTTGTCTATGGTGTGAGATAAAGATCCAATTTTATTATTTTGCATATGGATATCCAGTTTTTCCAACACCGTTTATTAAGAGATTGTATTTTTCCCATTGTATATTCTTGACAACTCTGAAAAAAATCAATTGATCATAAATGCATGGGTTCATTTCTGTGCTATTTGTTCCATTGCTGAATATGCCTACTTTTATGCCAGCACCCTGCTGTTTTAATTACTATAATCTGTAATAGAGTTTGGAATCAGGTAGTATGATGTCTCCAGATTTGTTCTTTTTGCTCGTGATTACCTTGACTATTCAAGATTTTTGGTTGTTTTATATGAATGTTACAATTGTTTTTCCTATATCCATGAAAAATGACATTGGAATATTAATAAGATTGCATCGAATCTATAGATCACTTTGAGTAGTATAGAAATTTTGACAATATTAATTCTTCCACTTTATAAACATGAATTATCTTTCTGTTTATTTGTGTCTTTGACAGTTTTTTTCATTAATGTTTTATAGTTTTTCATATACAGGTCTTTTATCTCCTTAGTTAAATTTACTCCCAAGTTTTTTAGTTTTTGGTAACTATTATAAGTGAGATCATTCTCTTAATTTCTTTGTCAGAAATCTTGTTGTCAGTGTAGAGAAATGCTATTGATTTTTGTGTTTGTTTTGTATTCTGCAATTTTATTGAATTTGCTTATCAGGTCTAACAGTTTTTGGTGGATTTTGGGGGGTCTTTTACATATAAAGATCATGTTAGCAGCAAGTAGTGAGCATTTCACTTCTTTCTTCCCTATATAAATGTCATTTTTTTTTCTTCTTGTTTTTTTGCCTTGGCAGGGACTTTTAATACTATGGTGAAAAGAAGTGGCAAGTATGAGCATCCTTGTCTCGTTCTGTATTTTAGAAGAAAGGTTTCCAGTTTTAAACCACTGCATATAATGTTAGCTATGGGCTTATAATAGATGACCTTTATTGTATTGAAGTACATATCTTTTATGTCTAATTTGTTGAGTATTTTTTTATCATGAAACAAGATTGAATTTTGTTAAATGCTTTTTCTGCATCTAATGAGATGATCATGTTATTTTTGTAACTGATTCTGTTAATGTGGTGTGTCACATTTACTGATTTGCAAACATTGAACCATCCTTGCATTCACTTGATCATGGTAAATGATCCTTTTGATGTGTTGTTGTTGAATTCAGTTTGCTGGTATTTTGTTGAGGATGTTTACATCTGTGTTCATCAAGGATATTGGCCTGTAGTTTTCTTTTCTTGTGGTGTCTTTGTCTGGCTTTCACATCTGGTATTCATTTTTAAAAAATGTTTTGTAAGATTCAGCAGTGAAAATATCAGACCAGGAATTTTCTTTGATGGAAAACCTTTTATTACTAACCAAATATCCTTGCTTGTTATTGTTCTATTCAGATTTTCTATTTCTTTGTGATTCAGTCTTGGTAATTTGTGTATGTCTAATAATTTATTCATTTATTCTTTAATTTTTTATGTTATCTAATTTTTTGATAAATTTTATGAATTTTTGATATGTTATCTAATTTTTTGGCATATAATTTTTCACAATAGTCTTGTGATTGTATTTCTGTGGTATCAGTTTTAGTCTCCACTTTCATTTCTGGCTTTATTTATTTGAGTCTTTTCTCTTTTTTTGTTAGTCTAAGAAATGTTTGTTGATTTTATCTTTTCAAAAAACAACTATAAGTTAATTTATCTTTTGTATTACTTTCTAGTCTCTATTTCATTTATTTCTGCTCTAATTTTTGGTATTTCTTTTCTTCTGCATTGGGCTTAGCTTATTTTTCTTTGTCTATTTCCTTGAGACATAGCATTAAGATATTTGTGATCCTTTTTCTTCTTTGATGTAGGTATTTATTGTTATAATTTTTTTTTCAGAGCTTCTTTTGCTGTATCCCATAAGTTTAAATGTTAGTTTCTATTTTTGTTTATTTCAATATATTCTTACATTTATTTTGTAATTTCTTCATTGATCCATTGGTTATTCAGGAGCATGTTGCTGAATTTCCATGTATTTTGTGAATTTTCTGAAATTCTTTCTGTTACTGATTTCTAGTTGTATCCCATTGTGATCAGAAAATATAATTTCTATGCTTTCAATCTTAAATTTTCTAAGACTTATCTTGTGGTCTAACATATGATCTATCCTGGAGAATGTTTTTTATGCATTTGAGAAGAGTGTGTATTATGTTGTTATTGTTTGGAATGTTCTGTATGTGCATGTTAGGGCCATTTGGTCTAAAGTGTTCTTTAAGTCCAATGTTTCCTTATTAATTTCTGTCTGCATGATCTGTCTAATATTAAAAATAGTGTACCGAAGTCCTCTAGTATTATTGTATTGCAATCTGTCTCTCCCTTTATATAATCTTTGATATTTGCTGTATATATTTAGGTATTCTGCTGTTGGATTAATATATATTTACAATTGTTATATACTCTTAATGAATCAACCCCTTTATCATTTTATAATATCCTTGACTCTTTTCATAGTTTTCAATTTAAAGTCTATTTTGTATGATATAAGTATTGCTACCCTGCTCTCCTTTGGTTTCTATTTGTGTAGAATATCTTTTTCCATTCTTTCACTTTCAGGCTATGTGTGTCCTTAAAAGAAAAGTGATTCTTGTAGGCAGCATATCATTAGGGTTTTTTTTTTTTTTTTTTAATCCATTCATTCACTCTGTGGCTTTTGATTGAGGAATTTAATTCATTTACATTCAAGGTAATTATTGATAGGAAAGAACTGACTACTTTCATTTTGTTAATTGTTTTATAGTTTTTTTAAAGATACTTTGTTTCTGTCTTCCTCTTTATGTGTCTTCCTTTATGGTTTGATGGTTTTCTGTACTGGTAGTTTTAAATAAATTTTATTTTTGTTTTGAGCATCTCTTATAGATTTTTGCTTTATGGTTACCATCGTGTCTAAATAGAACATCTTATGCTTATAATAGTCTGTTGCAAGTTCATAATACCCTCCCTTCCATTTTATGTTTTTGGTGTCTGAATATAAATCATTTGGCAATGTGTATCCCTTGACAATGTATTTTAGCTATAGTTGTTGCTAATAATTTTGTCCTTTAACTGTCATACAAGGGATGAAATTACTTTACACGCCACCATTACAGTCCTAAAGTTTTCTGAGTATTGTTCTGTATTACTTGATATGGTTTGGCTGTGTTCCCACCAACATCTCATCCTGAATTATAATTCCCACAATTCCCACATGTTGTGGGAAGAACCCAATGGGTGGTGATTGAATTAGGGGAGGCAGGTCTTTCTGCACTGTTCTTGTGATAGTGAATGAGTCTCATGAGATCTGATGGTTTTAAAAATGTGAGTTTTCCTGCACAAGCTCTCCCTTTGCCTGCCGCCATCCATGTAAGATATGACTTGCTCTTCCTTGCCTTCTGCCATGATTATGAGGCCTCTCAAGCCATGTGAAATTTTAAGTTCATTAAACCTGTTTCTTTTGTAAATTGCTCAGTCTTGGATATGTCTTTCTCAGCAGTGTGAAAATGAACTGATACAGTTAATTGGTACCAGTAGAGTGCGGTGCTGCTGAAAAGATACCCCAAAATGTTGAAGTGACTTTGGACCTGGGTAACAGGCAGAGGTTGGAACAGTTTGGAGGACTCAGAAGAAGACAGGAAAATGTGGGAAAGTTTGGAACTTCCTAGAAACATGTTAAGTGGCTTATGCTCAAAATGCTGATAGCGATATGGACAATAAAATCCAGGCTGAGGTGGTCTCAGATTGAGATGAGAAACTTGTTGGGAACTGGAGAAATGGTGACTCTTATTATGTTTTAGTAAACAGACTGGTAGCATTTTTCTCCTGCTCTAAAGATTTGTGGAACTTTGAACTTGAGAGAAATAATTTAGGGTATCTGGAGAAGAAATTTCTAAGCAGCAAAGCATTCAAGAGATATCTTGGGTGCTGTTAAGGGCATTCAGTTTTAAAAGGGAAACAGAGCATAAAAGTTTGAAAAATTTGCAACTTGGCAATGCTAGGAAATCCCATTTTCTGAGGAGAAATTCAAGCTGGCTGCATAAATTTCCATAAGTAATTAGAAGCTGAATGTTAATCACCAAGACAATGGGGAAAATGTCTACTCAACATGTCAGAGACCTTTGCAGCAGCCCCTCCCATTGAGGGGAAGAAAAACTGTTTCCTGGGCTGGGCTGAGGGTTTCTGTGCTATGTACAGTCTGGAGACTTGGTGCCCTGCATCCCAGTCACTCCAGCTGTGACTAAAAGGGGCCAAGGTACAGCTTGGGCCATGACTTCAGAGGGTCCAAGGCCCAAGCCTTGGCAGCTTCCACGTGGTATTAAGCCTGCAGGTGCACAAAAGCCGAGAATTGAGGTTTGGGAACCTCCATCTAAATTTCAGAGGATGTATGGAAATGCCTGGATATCCAAGCAGAAGTTTGCTGCAGATACGGGACACTCAAGAGAACCTCTGCTAGGGAAGTGCAGAAGGAAAATGTGAGGTCAGAGCCCCCACACAGAGTCCCTACTGAGTCACTGCCCTGTGGAGCTATGAGAAGAGGGCTGCCATCCTCCAGATCCCAGAATAATAGATTCACCAACAGCTTGCACCAGTGTGGCTGGAAAAGCCACAGACACTCAATATCAGCCTATGAAAGTAGCCAGGAGGGAGGCTGTACTCTGCCAACCCACAAAGCTGCTCAAGACCATGGGAACCTACCTGTATGTCAAATGTCAGACATAGAGTCAAAGGAGATAATTTTGGAGCTTTAAGATTGGACTGCCCTGCTGGATATTGGACATGCATGGGGCCTGTAGCCCCTTCGTTTTGGTCAATTTCTCCTATTTGCAATGGCTGTATTTACCCAATGGCTGTACCCCCATTATATCTAGGAAGTAACTATCTTGCTATTGATTTTACAGGCTTATAGGCAGAAGGAATTTGCCTTGTCTTAGTTGAGACATTGGACTGTGGACTTTTGAGTAAATGGGTTAAGACTTTGAGGGACTGTTGGGAAGGCATGATTGATTTTGAAATGTGAGTACATAAGATTGGGAGGGGCCAGAGTGAAATGATATGGTTTGGCTGTGTCACCACCCAAATCTCATTTTGAATTGAAACTCCCACAATTCCCACATGTCATGGGAGGAACCCAGTGGGAGGTGATTAAATTATGGGGAAGAGTATTTCCTCTTCTGTTTTCTTTTTAGTGAATGAATCTCCTGAGATCTGATGGTTTTAAAAATGGGAGTTTCCCTCCACAAGCTCGCTCTTTGCCTGCTGCCATCCATAATGTGACTCGCTCCTACTTGCCTTCCACCATGATTATGAGGCCTCCCCAGCCATGTGGAACTATAAGCTCATTAAGCCTCTTTCCTTTGTAAATCACCCAGTCTCAGGTATTTCTTTATCAGTAGTGTGAAAACGGACTAATACATTACTTATACTATTAGATTTTGTGTTTTCATAAGTTTTATGTTATTTATTAGCAGCTTTTTCTTTAAGTTGTAAAAAACTTCTTTAGAAATTTCTACATGGCAAGCCTAGTGATGATAAAATAATTTTTGCCTAGTAAGCATTAGTTTGTCTTGGAAACTTTTTACTACTGCTTCGTTTCTGAAAGATAGCTTTGTTTAGTAAGGCATTCCTGATTGGCAGGTTTTTCCTTCAGTATTTTGAATATATCATTTCACTCTCTCCTAGCCTGTAGAGTTTCTTCTGAGAAGTCTGCTGATGGTCATATTGAGACTCCTTTGTATATGATGTATTTCTTATCTTTTGCTTCTCTAAGAACTTTTTTTGTCTTTGAATTCGATAGTTTGATAATTATATGTTCTGGAGAATTTCTCTTTGAGTTGAATTTAATTGGTTTTCTCTGTACTTTCTGTACTTGAATGTTCACTTCTTTCCTCAAATTAGAGGAATTTTTATCCATTATACCTTTAAGTACGTTTTCTGCTCATTTCTGTTTTTCTTTTTTTAATGCCTACTATGCATGAGTTAGATCTCTTCATGATGTCCCATAAATTTGTAGACTTTCTGCATTCTTTTTCACCCCTGTTGTTGTTGTTCCTCTGATTAGGTAATTTCAAATGTTTTATCTTCAAGTTCACTGCTTTTTTTTTCTTCAGCCTGATTGTGCTAGCCGTTAAGCTTTCTTTTGTAATATTTAGTTCAGTCATTACATTCTTCACCTCTAGGATTTCTATTTGATGTTTTCTTATTATTTCTATTTCTTTGTCAAACTTCTCATGTGGTTTGGGTATTGTTCTTCAAATTACATTTAATTTTTAATTGTATATTTCTGAAGTTCACTGAATTTTTTAAAGAGAATTATTCTGAATTATTTTTCTGTCATTTCATACTTCTACCTTTTTGATTTGTTCCAGACGATCACCAGAGTAAGTGTCAAAGAACAGGCAAGTAGGCAGGGTAAAAGAAAACTTTATTAACTAGCCAATGTGAGGGAGGGGCGAGGTTCACTGGTCTCCGGCGGTGGGTGTCCCACGTACCAGGAGGGGCCGAGGAAGTTCGCGCCGCGCTGCCAGCCGGGAGCGGCTTTTATGTCCTGGGCCTGGGAGTGGGAGGGCAGTGGGCGTGACATAGGTGGGTCGGGGGCGGGGCGGTAGGCGCGGCTAGGTAGGTTTCGAGTTTCTCCGTCAGAGGTCAGACTGCGCCTGCGCAGTCGGCCTGTGTCTTTCCTGGGCACGGGAAAGTTGACAATGAAGAACCCAGAAATGCACCATTTTAGTCCCTTTGTTCTTTTGTTCCTTCCCTCCCTCCTTCCAGACATTTTTAAGAGTTTATGATTTGAGTTTTGTTAGTTTCTTTGGAAAGTGTCATGATTTCCTCAATCTTTGTAATTCTTGAGTCCTTGCATTGGCATTTATGCACTTGAAGAGATGGCCACATTTTCCTGCTTTTACAGGAGTTCTCTGGTAGGGATAAGCTTTCACTCATTAGTCTTGCATATGATTCTGAATGAGTTGGCAGGTGATGACCCTGGGCAAGCAGAGCTTGCTCTCAAGTTCCTTGTATGGTTGGGATACTACTATATTTTTTTTTCTAAATTTGGGTGGGGTAGTTAGCTAGGTTTTGCTATCCAGCAAAACACCTGGCTGAGCTCTGCTATCAAGCTGAGCTACTGTTATAAGCACTGCACTTGCCTCTGATCTGGTTGGGCCACAGGGTGTATTTATGGAGAAAAGGTAATGCTATTTGACTTCAGTAGTTGTATAGAGTTGCAGAAGGGGCCCCAAGTTAAATAGATCAGGATGGATGGAATAACTGCCATTGCCAGAAGAAATGCATGATTGAGATTTGCCTTCCTCACTAGGAAACTTCTAGAAATAAGCTTTGAAGCTGAGGGGAGCCCTGAATAAACATTCAGGTGTGGCAGATCTAGCATCTGCTTGTTGTGGTAACTTGCTGCAGATTTTCTCTCACCCTGAGTAGGATCCTGGGGTAAGGTCCAAGACTGGGTCTGGAGGGTAGCTGTCTAGGGATTCAAGCCGGTTAACATTCTCTACCTCTTCTAGGAGTGACCAGCTTGGATTTGTGAGTGAGCTATGCTGTTAGCTGATATCTCTGATGGAACTCTGCTGCTTCCAGGTATATTGAGCTTTTACCAAAATCTGCATGCTATTCTCTGGGGACTCCATCTTCTTGCTTTATTTCTTTTTGACCCTAGGTGGCTTAGCTGTGGTTTTGTCCTATGTTCCCCATTCCTTATGAGGTGAGAATGGGGGTTGGACTTCCTAAAAACTGTCTCAGAAAGCTAGGGAACCTGGATGTCCATCAACCTGGTTCTCTTTTCTTACTATAGAAACTGTGGGCCCTGAGGAATCTTCTCTGTGTGGCACAGTTCTGACTTAAAAGAGGAGGGGCAATACAACCAAAGCCAGACCATTTCTCCCACCTTTTTAACTTTGTCCACTTTTGTAGAACACACAGGTGACTCAGGCTTATTTCCACATGTCAAGGTGTTCATCAAGGTGTTTTTGTGTGTGAATAGTGGCTAGTTGAAATTTCTTCCGGGGTAGGAGTGAAATCTAGGACTTTCTATTTTACCATCTTGCATTAGCATTTTAAATATTTTTTAAAATGTCAACCAAAGTAATTTACTGTAATCAACTTTGTTTTTATTCTCAGGAAAATGGATTTCTGAGCTCAGCTATAGTCATTTGTTATATGACTATAATAATGTGCTTTATTAAAAGTCATCATAAAATAAAACCTGACAGTTTTTTCATTTTTGCATAATTTTATATATTTTACCACTGGTAAACATTAATGACATTAAAAAAAAGTTTAAGAGAGTTTTAAACACATTAAGTTTGTTACTCTTGGAAGTCCATTTAAACATATAGCAACTCTTTGCTGATTCTCTTTGCCAGTACCCCTCAGAGTTCCTGTGCCCCTCAGAGTCAAATTAAACTATTTCTAAGTTAATGGACCCCTTCACTACTCAAAATGTAGTCTTTTAACCAGCAGCATCATTTCCTGGAAACTTTTGAAAATGTAAATACTCAACCCTCCCCAAGACCTGCTAAATAGGAATCAATAGTTTACATTTTCCATAGGATCTATATGTACATTAAGGCTTGAGAAGCACTGAGCCAGGAGTGATGACAATAGGCACTTTCAATTTTCTTCTACTTTGTTGTTTTTGATTTGATGAACCCTCTTTAAACCTGTCCTTGTGGGTCAAAACAACTGATATAATGCTTTTCTGCCCAACTTGAAAGCAATTTTGTTTTCTTTGACAAGGAGGCAAATGCAGCTGCATGATTTCAAACTAAGAAAGTCAAGAAAATGTTGAAGTTTTTCTGAATAATTCAAAGGTGGGAAGAAAAGTCACAAACAGATAATTGCTTAAGTATTATCTGTCAGAACTAGATACGCTGTTCAAGTAATAAGATTTCTTCTTTTCATCTACCAGATCATATTAAACAAAAACATACACTCCTTTACATAAACACCGACTACATCATAGCATATGGATGACATTTTATACTGTCAGAACTTCTTTTGGATGAAAATGGGTTCTTTCAAAACTATACCTTAAAAAATATGAATATTTGAAGTAGAATAATTCAGAAAAATAACATGATACCTCTTGACTACTTATACTAAACACATCTGGTGGAAAATAACCCTAGTTTAAAAAAGCGGATGGAAAGTATTCTTCTGGAAATGAATGTTAATAAAGAAATCTTTCTGATCCTTGCAAGAATTTCACTATGTGCACAGCTGTAAACAGAATAATGTGGAAAAAAAGATATTATTTTCTTTTCCTATGAGTCCAGCAGAAGTAATCACTTCACTAATTTTTTTAATCTGTGAGTAGATAAGTAGAAGCCTTTAAAATAAAATCTTCCACTGATTTATTTTTTTCTGAGAGAAATTCTTGTCGGCACTCTAAAAAGTTGGATTTTCTGTAGTTTTGGCAGAATAAGACAGCTACAAATCATTTGACATTCGTCTTTTTATTTCTTTAACATTACAGAGCCAAATGCCCCTCTTTTTGCAACTGGAGTGGCCTTTCAAGTGATAGAATGCAGGGAAAATGACATTGTGTAACTCCTAGGGCTAGTCTGAAGAAACTGTGTAGTTCCTGCCTTGCCTGCTTAAAATCCATGATGTCTGAATGCTTCCCATTGGGATATCCCTCTTAGGACCCAGCAGCCATGCTGTGAGAAACCCGGGTCATATGGAAGCCATTATGTTCAATTGCTCTAGTTGACAGCCCCAGCTGAGTGAGCCATTTTGGAAGTCGAGCATTCAGATAACTGGGGTCCCAGCCAATATCCAACTGCAACATTTTGAGAGACAACAAGTGAGAATCCCTAGCTGAGCTTTTTTAAAATTCCTGACGGCAAAATTATAAGCAAAATAAGATGGTTGCTTTAAAATGCTAAATTTTGAGATAATTTCTTTTTTAGCAATAGATAAAACACCAACGAATGCCCAAAATCTCTGTATGCAGAGACCATTGTTTCCTTCTTGCTGCACTATATGTTTCATAGCATTGACTATTCAGCACAAATATTAGCGATAACTTTGATCATAAATATATTAATAATCTCCAATTGCTAAAATGTCATTTACCTAATTTCATTTTGTTTTTCAAATCTTACTAACCATATTGAATTGAAAGACAGCAAAAATGATTTGAGAGAGGATTGTTGGTACTGGCAAGATAGAATTTGTAGAGTGAAGGCAACGGCTTTGGGTGCCTGAACCCATGAAAAGGCCAGGTACAACTGACTACAGAGGGTTATCTAAGAAGCAAGCAATAATTGGTGAATGGGAGAACAAAATCTTTGTTGGCTACTTTTATAGAAGTCCCTTCTGAAAATGACATCATGCCACAACTTCCTTCAAAGCAAAATGTTTTCCCAAAAATTATAACAAAAACTTATTTTTCGTGAAAGCAGGCCAACTATTTTCAACTATTAACTTGTGCTGAACTCTACCACATGGATAAAAATATTTCTAATTTGAAATTAAAGTCTGTTGCTAAAGTGGCAGGCTAGTTTCAGGTTGCAACTAGGAATTATTGACTTAAATCATGACTGAATCAAGAATCAGAAGACTTCAAATGTTTTGTGCCATTTTTTGCTAGAGTCCAAATCTATCCTTCCTACCCCTGCAAACTGGCTTCATCTATCTACTGCAATATCTAATTACAGGACATACTAGAGGCTTATAATCTAAAATTATTTTTCCTTTTGGTCCTCACCTAAACCACATTTAGGCACATTTTAATTTTTTTTTAACCTTAATTTATTGGTTTCATTTTACTTTAACGTAAGTCTCTATTATGGGAGGAAACCAATTAAAACTACCAAAAGGTGTTCATATATGAATTGATGGCAGAAGAACAGGTGTATGTAATCATACGTATAACAGGACAAAAACAAAAATGAAAGAACAGTGCAGTCTTTTTAAAGAATGCGATCTATGTTTGTTTGATTTTTTAGGGAAACAGGATTTTTTTAAAAAAATTTTATTCCCATAGGGTTTTGGGGAACAGATGGTAGTTGCATGAGTAAGTTCTTTAATGGTGATTTGTGAGACTTTGTTGTACCCATCACCTAAGCAGTATACATGGAACCCAATTTGCAATCGTTTATCCCTCACTCTGCACCCATCTTTTCCCCTGGGCCCTCAAAGTCCATTGTATCATTCTTATGTTTAGACACATTCTTAAGTAGGGCTTAGGCATTCTGGGTTTATACTGCATGGGAGCAGCTAATGAGTGCTCACATGATTTCTGCTGGCTTGTAAAGTGGTGATTTTCTCATGAGAGACGGCCCTATTGCCCATGAAATTCTTGCTGCTGCTTTCCCCAGGAGTGGCTCTGAGAATAACTGGACTTATCCTGCAGGGGGAGGGTTAAAGGCAGAAGTATTGCCTTGTTGAGAACTGAGCTTGGTAGAAGGCAAATAGATTCCCAGAAGCATAACTCATAGCAGTGTGCCATAGTTACTACTGAGAAATTGCAGCACTTTTGAAGAAAAGATAAAAAAAGATTAGCTCAATTAAGACACCATCTCCATATCAATGAGACAGAAATAGAGAGGCAAAGAATGAACCTAAAATATAGGTGACAGGTATATTCAATATGTAAAAACACTCTTCGTTTAAAGTTACCTTAGTCAGGTTCAGATGCCAACCATTAAATATGACTACCACTAAAACAACAATGAAAAGAAATGTAAGAAGTAACATAATAGAATGATAAAACAATCCAATATCTAAATATGTTTTGATTCCCTGATATTTATAATATAGATAATAATCATTAAACCTTGAATTTTATGGTGTCTCCATGTCTCCAACTGAGGCTTCTTTGAAGTAGTGATTTCAAATTAAATACTATAAAATGGGCAAAGTAATTGAAAACTTATACTCTGCAGAATGAGAATATTTGCCCCATCCTAGATTATTCACAGGCCCACTTGTGCTTATAGAATTAAATTATATTTCATCTTATCAACTTTTCTAACTATACCTTGTAAATACTCACTTTTTTAACCTTAAGAGTAATGATTATAATTTATTCAGTGCATACCTGGCTACAAATTACACTACAAAGCTATAGTAATCAAAATAGTATGACACTGGTATAAAAGTAAATGCATAAACCAGTGAAACAGAATAGAGAATCCAGGAATAAAGCCAAATACCTACAACAAACAGATCTTTGAGAAAGCAGACAAAGATGTGCACTGAGGAAAGGATACCCTATTCAATAAATGGTGCTTGAAAAATTGGATAGCCACATGCAGAAGAGTGAAACTGGATCTCTATCTCTCAACATATACAAAAAAAATAACACAAGATGGATGGAAGACTTAAATGTAAGACCTGAAACCATGAGAATTCTGGAAGAAAACCTAGGAGAAACTTTTCTGGGCAGTGGGCTAGGCAAAGAATTTATGACTAAGCAAATACAACAAAAGCAACTACAACAAATAAGAATAAATATATGGTACTTAATTAATACTTAATCAATTACTCACTAATTAATGATATTTAATTAAATACTATCTTTTGTGCTTTTGTTTTGCAGTGCTTTCTCATCAAACTTCTCCCTTCCTCAATCTTTCCATGTCTATATCTTCCCTTTAGCATATTCAAAGAATGAATATCCTTACCTGAAACAGAGGAGGACTTAATTTCAATGATCACATCATTCACGTTTGTTCACATGGCCAGTTCTCATGCTAGTGAAGTTGTTAACTGGTATCTTGATTCAAGGGAAGTGTGCTGTGGAAGGTTATCTGAACATCTTCTGCCTCCTGCCATTAGTGGTGGTGGCATCGTGCCCAGGATTGAAGTTGGCTACGTGCTCAACCACAAAGACTGAGGAGAAAGGAAGTATGGGCAATAATGTTTCCTGGTTTTCCCAAAGTTAAGGGTGGAGGTAGGAGAAGCCTAAGAATTTACGAAGATGGGACAGATGTGTTATAATTCAGTTCATCTGTAGCTCTGGTTGGTAGAGCTTCCCAAAATGTACCTTGCAAATGATTTAGACTTTATATAAAATGTCTTACTTGGGAACAAGATAAAATAAGATGCAGGGCAAGATTTCAGAAGAGATTAAACTGCGTTCTCAGAGAGAGTTCGAGTTAGGTCCTTCCTCTGCCATTCGCTAGCTTTGAATTTGGGCAAAGAATTTCTACTTTTGGCCGTCTGCTGGTATATCATAATGTTCATCCAACAACCATGCCACACTCTTAATTTTGTGTAGCTATTTTGAAACTGTGTTCAAAATTTAGGTGTGGCAGAAGTTCTTCTTTGACTCAAAGATCACACAGACTCAGTCCAAATAGATGATGGTAATTGCATGCCTCCTGCTGGATACTGTTTTGAAGATGGACATGTTACCCATTTCTGGCCAATAAGACATAGAGGAGATTAACCTGGAAGAATTATGAGGAAATCTTCCTTGTTCTTGAAGAGATCCATTAGTAGAAATAGCCTTTTCTGCCCGTGCTCATCACTATAGGAGGATGTAATTTTTAGAACTGTGGCAGCCATCTTGTGATCAGGAAGGGTCAAGCTAGAATAATCAAAGCCTGCATCCCAAGGGAAGGACAGTAGAAGGAAGTGATGCCATTACATTGACCCCTGGCAACATAACGAGTTGTTTCATTAACAGAGTTTGAGACTTTCTTATGGGAAATATTCAATTCTTCTCATTGGATAAATCTGTTGAATTAGGTTTCCTACGGGACTTGACACCAAAGGCCTTTAATAGATAGACCAATTCTATAAAATGAGAATTCAAATATCTATATCAGGGTTTTTTGAAAAAAGAACATGAGACATACGCATAAATAAAGATTTCAAGTAGTGCTTTTCATATTGTGTGTGCCCAATAAATATCATCAATGTTAGAATTAACAGCATTATAATTCTTACTTCCTAATGTTCCAAAGTAAGAAAGTTCAAACTAGGAAGGTTAAGTGATTTGCCCAAGGTTACACAATGAGCAAGTAATAAAGCAAGGAAGAGAACATAAATTTCTAAACTTCCACAAGACAAGATGCTTTTCATCTAATGATGCTTTTCATTCTATGTCAGAGGTGTACTTTTATGTGATTGCTGCCACTTTCCCAAACTCTAAATTTTTTAGAGAGTTTATTTTCTATTTTCTAAGGCTTCATGAGCTCTGTATTTTCTAGATTTCATTTTTTTATTTTCTAAAAGGAAAAATGTAAAAGAGCAAACACGATATAGGAGTACAAAGGGCATATGTAATTGCTCCTTCTTTGTAAGAAATTTGTTTTACTTTTCAGATTCTTGCATTTATCTTCATATTTTCTCCCAAAGAAGTCAAAAACAAAACAAAACCCAAAAAACTTCATTTTAAGTTCTCGAAAATTGAAAGCAAAAAAGAACCCCATTTATTATTATTTTTTATATAATAAATACTTCATCTTATCTCCTTGGTTGTCAGCTCACTTTTCTTTTTCACTTCATTATATTTTCTTATAATGAGAGGAGAACCAGAAAATATGCAGCTATATCCCAAGGGTGGATATAGCTTGGAATATGGGGGGGGGGGGTAAATCAAAGAATATTAAAGAAGAAACTCTTCCATATCACCCCGTTTGCTTCCATTTCCTAACTTCTCCACAAATTGAAGAAGCAGATAATATTTATTGCTCCTGGTGATGTCATAGTTTTCTGGAAAAATTTATTTTAGAAGAGTTTTGTTTCTAATGAGTTGAAGAGCTTTGATTTGTGTGTTTTGTCCTGACCTTCTGGTTTCAGGACAAGGCTGGTTTTTAAATCTCACAGTATTTCCTAGCAGATTTGCACTCAGCAAACAATTGAAGCTTTCTTTGTCAACTTTGAAGCTTTATGTGTCATTGCGCAGTGAAAATAATGAAATACAGCATTATTGTTTTGTAGAGTTATCTTCCAAAGAAGTAATGTTTTCCCACTGAAGTTGAAAAAACAACTTTAGAGATTTACAGCATTGGCATTGCCTGAGAATTAGACGAGCTGGAAATACATTATTTCTCTTAGGTTATCAATAGCTTATATAGTTACTCAAATAATTTAATGTGTGCTTATTCCAGTTCCCTGCACTTTCAGAATCAGGTTGGTGGAACCAACACATAAGTTGATTTACCAGTGCCCCATGGCAAGAAAACCACGGGAAGAATAAAAATCTCCAACAGAGCAGATCACACCCATTCATATTTGCAGTGGTTTCAGTGATTGATTCTTCCACATCCACTCCATTCCAGATGTCTAAAGGAATAACAGTAATGCCACTTCTCTAACTAGTCATTGGTCTAGGCATGGATATAGGTATATTCCTAGATCTACATTAATATACATGAATATAAATCTATACATATGGATATAAATCTATATGATATGAATCATATATATGGATACAAATATAGATATAGAGATATATATGAATTCTATGTATGTGTATGAATGTAGATATATCTCTACATTTATATCCATAGTCACATCCATATATCTTAGATTAGAATTGGTTTGGATATGCATATAGATATAGAGACCTATCTATATTCTAGATACAGAGATATATCTATATTCATATCCATATATATCTCTGTATCAATATTCATGCCTACACCAATTGTATCTATCTATCTATAAGTATGCCTAGACCATTTGTACACACACACACACACACGAATTTCTAGCAAATGAGGCAAGAGGGAAAGTCAGTTGGTGATGGACAAGAGAGGATTCTGGGATGAATGAGACCTAGAGAGAGTATCTTAGGCTGGATTCCCTAAAGAAAAGCCTGAGATGTGGATTCTTGTGCAAGATATTTGCTGAGGGTGTATTCATTGGAGAAGAAGAGTGAGGGAAGCAGAATAGAGTGCAGGAAGAAGGCTAAGCAAGAGTGTGTTCTCAGGTGGAGAATGGATTCAGCCTGGTCTTACAGGAAGCTCTGGGACAAACACTTCACCATGGAGTTGGTCCCATGTTGCAGCAAAGGACTGATCTTTTGTAACCTTGTGCTGGTCAGTCACTAGTCATTAGTTGGCCCCCTCTTTCCCCAACCCTGATAAGAAAAGGCATTGCCTCTCAGGCAAGGTGGGTCCTGTTTTGCCAAATACAATTCTCACAACAGCTTGGGAACAAGTGTGCTGGCCCAGTAAGTGGAATCGGGGCAAGGCACCAATAGCAGCCCTTACTGATATGTTTGAAGCTACCAGGTGTCTGAACGTGGTGCCCACACATAGAAGAGGGCAGGTCAAACTAATCAGAGAGAAATAGAGTCAGAACCCTGACACACTCAGCATACTCTAGATTTCTTCCTATATGAGATAAAAGTTACTCCAACTCAAGAATTCTGTTATTGCCACCAAAATACTCTGAGATGATACACACAAAGAGGTGATATTTCTTATATCACTATTGTAATAGACAAGCTGAAAAACAGAACATTCAAACAGCACAGATAGATGATAAAATCAAAACATGTCTTCTCCCTGTCTTCCACACCTACTGTATCCTCACATAGCTTAACTGTTTTCTTTTGATGATTTCCTTCATAATACTAAATGATATGCTTTTATTTATATTTTTATCTCTAAGTAATACATATTGACTTTTTGCCTTAAAACTTGAGAAATTTAGCTCATTTATGTTACCTCTGCTTCCCTGCTTTTCTGCTAATGTTTACTAGTTATATATTGATGAATGTTTTTATTTTATCAGGTTAGGGTTTCAGAAATACATTCATATCTTTTTTATGGATTCACCACCTTTGCATGATTTCTGACTCCCTAGATATAAGGTGAGAGAACATGCATCTCTGCACCTCCTTCCTGACCTCTCTCCTTGCCGAAAGCTCAGAATTTCTCTCAGCTCTACCATCTTCATGTTGTTAAGATTTATCACAGTAATGTTTTCCAATGCTTTATTTCACCATTAGCCTTAGAACAGACCTTATTTAAGTTCACTATTCCAGGTCATCCTAAGGTGTAGGCTCCCAAACCCAGTGTATCATAGCAGTGGTGGATCCCACCTGTAATCCCAGCACTTTGGGAGATTGAGGCAGGTGAATTGCTTGAGATCAGGAGTTCGAAACCAGCCTGAGCAACGTGGTGAAACCTTTATCGACCCAAAATACAAAAATTAGGTGGGCATGCTGGGGTGCACCTGTGGTCCCAGTAACTCTGGCAGCAGAGGTGGGAGGATCACTGGAGCCCAGGAAGTCAAGGCTGCAGTGAGCTGTGATCATGCCACTGCCCTCCAGCCTGGGTAACAGAGAGAGACCCTGTCTCAAAACAATAAATGAATAAATAAAAATAATAAATAAAATATATTTAAAAGTTAAAAGAAAAAGGAAAAAAAGAAAGAAATAGAAAAATACCCAAAACAGTTACAGAACAAGAATCTTCCATGGGCATACCAAGCTTTCCCTCCCTTTCCTCATCACATCAAGCACTTCCTTTCCTGGGTGCAAAGTCCAGTAAATAAACTTTGCCCATGCATGTCAATATCGCTTTTCCTTGGGGTGGAAGGAACAGGTGAAAGGCAGAAAGGAGCATAAGTTTTACCCAGAGAGATCAGCATCTCCTTGTCTTGGTAATTTCAGGAATTCCTAGCACTTTTTATTTTAAATCTGTTAGCAATTTTAATCATAAAATTAAAAATGTGTTTGTTGTAAAATTACTCATTTACAAACATTTTATTTATTGTTTGTGTCCTCCATTACACTGTAGGCAACTCAAGGGCTGAAACATTATACTCTTAGAACAGTCTTCCATTATAACATGGTAGATAAACATAAAATAATTAGAAACTTACAGGGTAGTAGAAAGAGCACTAACAAATCTGAGGATCAGTGGTTCAGTTCTGCCACTTAAGTGCCTATTCACTAAAAGTACATTTTGCATTTCTCCTCTGTGCCAGGGAATTTGCTGGGTACTGAAGAATAGCTTATGTAACCCAAACATACAGTCTAAGTTTCACATGACGAGTATAAGTACATTAGAAAAACCAATGTGTATTACTTTGGAAGATACCAGTATTTTGGGTTATTGAAGCATAAAGCATGAGGCAATAGCTAAAGGGAGATGAGCTTGGAGAGACAGGGAGGGTCCAGATCATGGAAGGCCTAGAGTGCCAAACCAAAGAGCCTGAGTGTTATCCTGTAGTTGTATGGGAGTCATTAAAGGTTTTAAACAGGTTAGACATAGCTATTAAATAGAGTCCTGTATTGCAGATAGGAGAATGGCTTTAAGGGGAGGTGACCAGTGTCGGACAGACTGGAAACATTTTATTGTCCAGGTTTGAAGTGAGGAGAAACTGATCTAGGATGTAGCATGAGGAATAAAGAGAAGGAGAGAGATTTGAGGAACTGCTAGGAAGTGAAATCAGCAAAATATGAGATGGATTAATACATAGCGGTAAGTGAAGAATAGGAAAGTAAGAGTAAAAGAGTGAAAAAGTAACATCCCAAGGCTTCTAGCATGGTGACTGTTGTGGCCAGTGACCAATAAGACATGGAGGCGATAAGCAGAAGAAGACAAGAGGATTAGAGTCAGGGAAAAACCTGTGATGACAAAGATAAGAGTGAAAGAGAAAGTAAGCGATTGAAAGATGGTACGCTGCTAGCTTTGATGATGGAGGAAAAGGAAACAGCCAAGGAATGCATGAGGTCCCAGGAAGCTGAACAAGGCAAGGAAACAAGTTCTCCCCTCAGAGCTTCCAGAAGGAGTCAGCCCTGCCAACACCTTACTTTTAGCCCAGCGAGACTGATTTTGGACTTGTGACCTCTAGAACTGTATGATAATAAATCTGTATTGACTTAAGCAACAAAATTTGTGGTAATTTGTTACAGCAGCAATGCAAACTGCAACTTCCAAAAGTATGTATTGAATACCTAATATGTGCCAATGTGTATCTTTTAGAAACCATCATACTCATGGAAGAGAAAGAAACAGGAGGAAATTATTATAACTATACTGTGAGAGGGGCTGAAATAAACAGAAGTTTGTACAGTCAACCGTAGGGACAGAAAAGGCAAACCAGTCAATTCTCCCAAGGATAAGGGGCAGGAAGGGCTTCATTGTGGTGGTGAATCTCAGCTGAGTCTCAAAGGATGAACGTAAAAATTACTAGATGATTTCTGAGACTCCTTAAAAAAGCAGCACTCTGAGATCAGTGAACTCTTTTTAAGTGGAGTAATTAACTTGCAAGATATCTTGGGAAATAGGCAGCCATTCTGGGTTGGAGTAATGAATTTCCTCAGTTACTCTTCTGAGCTCTTATTAGCATGACTACCATTTCTCTCCTCCAGATGATCCCTCGGGGTGAAGACATTTGATATACTTTATCATTCTGAACAACCCCAATAAATTATAATTCCATTTTTAGTTCTTTGTTTTTCATTATTTATTAATGCATTCGTTTTCTACCAAAAACTGGGTAGCTCAAAATAACAGAATATATTGTCTTAGAATTTTGGAGGCCAGAAGTCTATAATTAAGGTGTTGTCAGGGGCATGCTCTCTCTGACAACTCTAGAGGAGAATCCTTCCTTGCTTCTTCTAGCTTCTGCAGCTTGCTGGCAATGCTTGGTGTTCCTTGGCTTATAGATGTGTGACTGCAGTCACATGGCTGTCTTCTGCTTGTGTGTCTCCACCTCATCTCTCCCTGTGTGTGTCTGTCTCTGTGTGCAAATGTCCACTTTTCATAGTGACACCAGTCATTGTGTATTAGGGCTCACCCTAATGACCTCATCGTAACTCAATTACATCTGTAAATATTCTATTTCCATATAAGGTTAAATTCTGAGGTAAGGTGGATTAGGAGCATAATGTATCATTTTTGGAAGACACAATTCAACACATAATAATTGATTACCTCAGTTTATTTATACTTATGAATGGATTAGAAAGAGCAAGAATATCAAAAAGCTACTTTGTTCTTTCCTAGGCAAAAGAAAAAATATAGAGTGGAAATTTGCCAGTAAATAGGTTAAGGCTAAGAACAAGAAGACAATAAATAGGATAAAATTAAGAACAAGAAGACAATGAAAAAATATGCAAGTAGTAACAAAATTACTCTGTTTTAAAACCCATAATAAATTTTCTATTTAAAAGTTTTAAAGATTTTTAAGGCTCTTTTAGAAAATAGTTTATGATATCACCTGAGATTTTTATAAATGTAAGTTATTTCAGAAAGGAATTTGAATCTGGAATAATATAAATGCATATAGAATTGTTTTTATGTAAGAAAGTTAAAAAACTGATCATGAGGTGCAGACGTTGTAGCAAAAAAGAGGAAGAGAAGACAGTCAGTGACATCAAGATATTCAGTTGCCTTTCTTCTCTTAAGTTCTACTACATGGAAGGAGGGATCAATAATTCAGAAAAGCAGGAAGTTAAAACTTTTGGAAACTTTATTCTTTTGGCAGGAAGTTATGAAAAAGGCTGCTAGTATGACACCCTGGGGTAAGTTACTCATCATGACAGCTGCTAGGAACTCCAAGGGAACTGCCAAGCTGAGCTGCTTAAGCATTAAACCACCCTGACCACCCTGAAGCACCAGATCACAGCCAAGAAAGGAAAGATGGTAACTCTATGTACATAAAATAGGGTGAGTTACAGGCATATGCTTATTGAGTATGTTTCAGGAATTAAGAATGAATGGAAAAGACACATTTTAATTTTCTTCCCCAATCTGCTTTCTAGGGCCATGCATTTTCACTATTCAATGTGTATGCCTTTGTTTTGTTTTAAAATAATGACTGGAATTATAGAAATATGGAGTCAACTTGAAAAAACATGTCAGACTATTTAAAAGCTGATATCACCACCGAAATGCTTTTTTTTCTTCTATTTTTAGTAGACCCTAATTGTCAGTGAAATAGCAGATGGTCTCTTGAATACTAGTTTCCTATGGCTCCTGACATTCCTTGACTCGTGGCACCATCACTGCAATCTCTGCTTCCATCTTTACATCTCTTCTTTGCCTTTACTCAATCTCCCTCTGCCTTTCTCTTAAAATGATACATGTGACTGCATTTAGGTCACATGTGAATAGTCTGGGATAATTTCCTCATCTCAAAATCCTTAGCTTAATCACACCTGCAAAGACTCTGTTTCCAAATAAGGTAGTATGTACAGGTTCCAAAGATAAGGACTTGATGTGTTTCAGAAGCACAACAGCCGAGCGCGGTGGCTCAAGCCTGTAATCCCAGCACTTTGGGAGGCCGAGACGGGCGATCACAAGGTCAGGAGATCGAGACCATCCTGGCTAACACAGTGAAACCCCGTCTCTACTAAAAATACAAAAACTAGCCGGGCGAGGTGGCGGGCGCCTGTAGTCCCAGCTACTCGGTAGGCTGAGGCAGGAGAATGGCGTAAACCCGGGAGGCGGAGCTTGCAGTGAGCTGAGATCCGGCCACTGCACTCCAGTCCGGGCGACAGAGCGAGACTCTGTCTCAAAAAAAAAAAAAAAAAAACTAAAACTTTGACATAATGATAATAAACATGCAGTACTGAGTGGTGGTTAATAAGGTCAGTTCTAAAGTCAGCCAACCTGGGTTCAAGTCCCTGCTGTGCCATGTATTACTTGTGTGACTTCGAGCAGGTGAGTCAACATTTCTGTACTTCGCTGTCCTGATCTGTAAAATGGTGCCAATATTCTCACTTCTATTAAAGGCATGTGGGAAGGAATAAACGAGACAATTCACTTAAAGGATTTAGCATGTGATTTTCACATGGCAAGGTTTCAGTATTGCCTATTGATAAAACTAGTAAGAACAGTGGCAGAAGAGCAGAACTTTGTGAAATTGCCAATATGATTCTCAATTATTCTCTCTAACTCTTAAAATTTTCCTCTTGGATCACAGAAAATGTCTGAGACCAGGTGAGTACTTTTATTTGACAGAAAATACGTCAAAATAGCCTTTTTAAAATGAAAGAATTAATACACCAGGAGCAAGAGGGGCCACAGACAGAAATATTAAATAGAAGCAAATGGGGATTTCAGTCTAAATAGTTTCCCTTGTGGCAATACAAATACAGAATTGATTTCCAAGAAAGACACAAAAGCAAATAGCAGAAATGCTTTTAAATGGGTAGGCATTATTTGCTTAAAGGATGACTAAAGGAGAAGCCATAATTTCAGATTAAAATAGACTATAAGTGGGTGGATTATTAGTCTAAGCAGCTCTTTTTTAGTGTCCAGAGGTATGTTTCAAAAAATTAGAAAAAAATACTATCCTGGAAGCATAGGGTACTCTAGAATTCTGTCACTTCTTAAAAGAAACAATTTGTGAATCTACTTTGAATGGAAGACATTCTCACCAGCAGGCAGAGTGTGTGGTCCTTTCATTTAGGTAAAAATGGTTGCACATGCATTCCTTTATTTTAAATTTGGAGTTGAAAAAAAATTGCGAGGACATCTGGGCGTTCAAATCTACTTCATATCAACCATAAATCTGATTTCGAAGAACTAGTCTCTAGGTGACAAGTAGTTGAGTATATAGGAAGTCAATTCTAGAGGAAGAATTCTCTGGAACCACAAAATAGATACTCAGAATGATTGAATCAGCTAAATATCTCTCCTTGTCAATTTTATATACAAAAGGCTTGCATTCAAAATGAAGTTTAGTTTTTGCCTCCCTGAAATTATATATGAATAACAATTTTTATTGGAAAACAGCATCAACATGTGAAGCTTTATTTACTCTTTGCTGATACAGTAAGGAGTATTATTATCCCTTTCCAGAATTATCTTTAGCAGTTTCTATCAATTTCCTTGTCCTTTTGAGTCTATCAAAATCATTTCTCTGGCACCAAATTCTAATGGGATTCTTCTTTATTGCTTTCCTATAATAGGATTGTTAACAAGCCTCCTGTAGTAACCATCAGTACACCTTTTTATTATAATCAACATTATTATTCACCCTAACAGGGGATGTGAGATTGCGAAAAGCCTTGTAATAACTTCCCATGTTGGCAGAGTCTGATTCAGTAGCTTTGGCATAAGGCTTAGGAATTTTGGTTTCTTAAAATCTCTCCAGTAGCTTCAGTGTTTTCTGGTGGTTTAATTACATTAATGTACAGATTAGTAGGAGAATCTTCTCTCTAGAAAAGTGATATGTACGACTCCTTAAGGAGACATTCTAATTCTGCCTCTTGTGACCTCTAGGGCCCTGGTGTGTCAATATTTATACCTATGTGCATGTGTGCTTGTGTGTACGCACGTGTGTGTTTTACAGTGCATGAAATAATGCCTATTTACTTCCAAACATTTGGAAAAATCTTGATTTAGACTAGAAGTGGAAAGAAGAAAGTGAAAAGTCCCCTAATAATCAAAACTTTAAAATTATTTGAGAATTGACTATAATTTCAATAACAAAGATTCTTATAACAATGGAGTGATAGTCTAGAATATCATAGCTATCAATATTCTTAACCGTTTTTACTTCCTTCCAATTATGGGATTTATGAATTTCATGTGTCTTTGAGGATGTTTTAAATTTTTTTGAGCAAACTTGCCAATAACTACCAACAACGATAACAATAATCACAATAGCTGACACAGTAAGTTTCAGGGACTATAGCAAGCATTTTACATATAGCTTATGTAAATTTACAACTACCTTATCAGAGCAAAATTATTACTATTTCTGTTTTATTGAGGAGGAGATTGAGGTGTTAGTAACAAAGAAGTTAAATAATACAACTGAAAACTGGTTAGGTTAGGATGATCCCATGAAATCTAATTTTAAAGCTTAACACCTCCATTAAATAAATAAAACTATTAATATTTAAAGAAGTGGCATTTTAGAGCACAGGCTTATTTGAAACTTTGCAAATTTTTGCCTCAGGACATGATGCCCTGAGGCCAGATTGTTATTTCTTCATTCATCGATTTTTTATACAGTGTTTACTTCCCAAGGGATTTCAAGTTGGCTTATGAGAGCAGACACGTACGCTAGAGATAAACAATCTAAGAACTGGAAGTTTGATCAGCAGCAGGGAGTATCAATGGCTGCCAGTAGAAGACCTAGCTGAAAGGAAGCCACTGTGATTCAAAGCAAAGTTGTGACAACTCAGGCAGGAAAGAAAACAGCGTGAGTGTAGAGATTAACATTTGCGTTCTGAGTGTAGGGGAAAGAGTTCTTGAGATACTAATCTTAGAGATTTTGCTTTCTTGCTGCTCTTTCGAATCTTTTCTTTCTTCATCAGTCTGGGGTACCCCGTGGCCTCCAGGAGAACTAGGGTTGTTGTAGCAGAAGTGTAAGGAGAAAAGCAATTATTTTCAGTAGTCATTTAGTCATTTTAAGTCCCACACTAGGTTTCTAAGAATCAAAAGGAAAGTCTTGCTGGAGAAGTTTTCACATGGAAGTTATTAGAGATGCGTAGACAATGGGCCTCATCTCTGTGAGACCCCATAAGGCTCCTTGTCTAGTGGGGTGAATATCATGAACATGGAAGAGTTCACTGGTCTAAGGGAGAAGGTCCTGCCCCAATGGATCCTGGTAGAAACACGACGAGGATGACTTCTCCATCCTCTTAGACAAAGGAGTCATAACCTCATTCTTCAAAACTCTTTAAGTTTTGAAGGCCTCTTTAAGGCCTTTCATCTACAGTTGCCGGTATGTCTTCTGCAGCCCACCCAGCAAGAAGGACCCCTGCTCATGCTGCTAGAAACTGCCCCATGAGAACAATATCCTAGTCATCAGCCAGGACATGGGGCAAGGTCCTCAATCCTTAGAGTGGGAAGGGGTGGTGTGCAATAAAAAGTCTTAGCACAAAAGCTACGGGAAACCAACCCCACATTAGCACTGACATAGGAGAAATGTAGTGCTTCGATCTGATACACACCTACATGCACAGAGTAATACTGGAAAGACATTGAATATTGCTATAAAAACAATGCATCCATTAATATTGCATTTTTCACTTAAAAATCACTTTCACATGGAGTAAGTAGGAGTCTTTTAAAAAGATGCAGACACACTTTTTAACACAAAAAAATTGTATTCCCTGTTTATTGACCTTCTTCTCACAATAGGATATAAGCTCCATGAGAGGGGATATCTTATTAACTGAGTGTCTTATTCACTACCATGCTTGAATGTGATGATAGAATTATGTCTGGCACTTAATAATTATTTCCTGTGAACAGACTCTGTGACTAACCCTGCTATTAACTGAACGAATTAATGTGGGTTTGAAATGATGCCCTTAGGGTAGAAAACAGTAATCCCTTGAATGTCAACTCTGGTCAACTGGTATTGTTTCCAGGGAGTACAATACAGAGAACTTTAAGCATGGATTTTAACCATTATCTAATTGAACTTTAAACAATTTGAATGTGGCACCTGACATAGCAGGATTCTGATAACGCAGTTTTCATAACAGGCATATTAGCTGGCACAGATCAGAAAATGGACCTCAGGTAACTGAAAGACTCAGTGACCTGAATTATTTAGCACTCTCCATCTAAATGCCAGGGAATGTCTGCCTACCTCGAAATCATGGTTTCAGTTTCACCTACTGGATGTTGTGTTGCTCTTTCTGACAGTAATTTGTAGTTAAAGTTTGACTCTTTCTGCAACTTGTGAAAAATAAAGAAGGGTATTAGTATTAGTCTACTCTCGCATTATTTTTTAAAGAGCATATGTAAATATACGTGACACTGTATATTTATAAAGAAAAGAGGTTTAATTGACTCACAGTTCTGCAGGCTGTAGAGGACACATGGCTGGGAGGCCTGAGGAAACTTAAAACCATGGTGGAAGGGGAACCAGACATGTCTTATATGGTTGGAGAAAGAGGAAGAGAGAGTGAAGGAGGAGGTGCTACAGACTCTTAAACAACCAGGTCTCATGAGAACCCATTCACTATCACAAGAACAGTAAGGGGGAAATCTGCCCCCATGATTCAATCACCTCCCACCAGGCCCCTCCTCCAACACCGGGGATTACAATTCCACGTGAGATTTTGGCAAGGACACAAATCCACGCCATCAGTATTCATCTTCCTGTTTGTTGCTGAAGCAGAGAATGTGCATGCTGTTTGTTCAAAAGTGATACATATTTATGGTAAAAAAAAAATGCATAAATCTCAAAAGAGAAAAATTACCCAGAGAAAAACAGTACTGATAATAGAGTACAAAACTTTCTAGAATACTTTCATGCACACAGATGCATCGTTTTCACAGAAAATAGTTATTTTATGCACACTGCTTTATAACTTGCTTTCCTCCTAAAATATATCGTGTGCATTTCCCCATACATACCCTTCTCCAGCCATACTGTTATTCTTCAGTCATGCTCTTTTAAGAGCTATACCATTTTTCATCATAACGATGCACCTAATAATGGACTTAATTCTTTTCCTATTGATGGATTTATAGGTATTTTCATTTTTAAATATAATATATAGATCTTGAATTTATTTATTTTTTCTTTTTTTTAGACAGAGTCTCGCTCTGTTACCCAGGCTGGAGAGCAATGGTGTGATCTTGGCTCACTGCAACCTCTGCCTCCTGAGTTCAAGCTATTCTCCTGCCTCAGCCTCCCAAGTAGCTGGGATTACAGGCATGCACCACCACAGCCAGCTAATTTTTGTATTTTTAGTAGAGATAGGGTTTCAGCCATGTTGATCAGGCTGGTCTCGAACTCCTGACCTCAGGTGATCCACCTGCTTCAGCCTCACAAAGTGCTGGGATTACAGGCGTGAGTCACAGCTCCTGGCCGAATGTACATTCTTTTAGTGATGTTTGTACAAACGTATACTTACATAGTTTGGATATGTTATTTATGGAGCAATTGCTGTCTTCATCAATAATTTTTGTAATTTTGATTGAGTTGTGCATCCACATTAAAATAATTCATTTTTTTAAAAATTAGCTTTAGTGTACTATGCCCTTACTTCAAAAACATTATTTCTTCAATCATGAGCTTAATTTCATTTTATTGCTGTATCATTGGATGTGTTTCTTCAAGTTACTGAAGAATGATACATAAATGGGTGATGTACTTTATGAGTCCTTCCAAATATAAGTGTGAATTTTTATTGCCTTTATACATGATAATCTATTTGGCCTGAGACAATGTTTGGTTATATCCTCCCCACCCTCAAACTATGTAAATATTGCCCTAAATTTTCTTGCAAATGTTTCTGAGAAGAAAAGTCTTGGCCCAATCTGAATTTTGGTTATTTATTGGTTATAGATATAGATGTAGATAAATAGACGTAGACACAGACTGGTATATCTAGATATAGATATAAACACATATGTAAAGATATATTTTTATCTACAGGTTTTACAGATGTTAAAAAAAACTCTTGTAACTAAAAATATTGTCAGATGTACTTAGGTGTAGATTTCCTTTGATTCAGTTTGCCTAGAAGATAGTTGACTCTTAAAACTGCATATCTGGATATTTTTTAGTTCTGAAAAGTTTCTTAACATTGTTTCATATTTTTGTCCTCCCTTGTAAATAATAATTGTCTTTTTGTTTTATTTCCCTCTCTCTATTTCATATCTATCATTTATCCAGCCTTTGCGTTTCAAGAAAGTCGCTCAAATTAGATCTCAACACCCTATTTTAGTTTTTTCATGCCATCATTTTGGTCTCTATTTCCTACAATGTGAGTTTTAATTTTTTATAATGCTTTAGTTTCTTGAAGATATATACTATATTATTCTTCTCTTTTTAAATATTGAACTGTTCCTTCTTATCTCATTCCATTCTCTTCTTATGTCTTTTTATTTCTGTTTCAAAGAAGCCACATCTAATTTAATTTGATAAAAGTGCCAAAATATTCTTAAAATGTTCCTCTAAGATAATTAGATCATGACTTTCCACCAATGTGCTTCTCTTCTGAGTCTTCATAATACGATTTCTTTTCTTTTTTCTCCCTCGTTTGACCAGGGATATAGGTTTTTCTTTATTTTCTTTTGACCTTTGTACTAGTCAAATTCCACTCTCAGATTTGTACCTAGAGGGTAAGATACAGACAAGCCCCCGTCCAATTGCTATGGTTTGGATGTGAGTCCCCACCCAAATCTCATGTTAAATTGTAATACCCAATGTTGGAGGCAGGGCCAGGTGGGAGGTGATTGAATCATGGGGTTAGGTTTCTCACAAATGGTTTAGTACCGTACCCTTGATACTGTCCTTGTCATAGTGTGTGAGCTCTCATGCAATCTGGTCATTTAAAAGTCTGTGGCGTCTCCCCCATTTCTCTCTGGCTCCTGCTTTCCACCATGTGATATGCCTGCTCTCCTTCAACTTGTGCCATAATTTTAAGTTTCCTGAGGCCTCTCCAGAAGCCAAGCAGATGCCAGCATCATGCTTCCTGTACAGCCTGCAGTAACATGAGCCAATTAAAACTCTTTTCTTTATAAATGGCCAACTCTCAGGTATTTCTTTATAGCAATATAAGAACAAACTAATACATCAACTACCAATTTTTGGTAGACTTTTTTTTTTTTCGGTTTTGTACTGTTCTTCTCATCCCACAAATGACTCATGGTCTGAAAAATTGGAATACATGAGACATTATGTAGAGTTACTGGGAATTCTCCTGTCTTTACCCTAATGTACAAGCATTTGCACATGGAGACTATAATACATTTGGAGTTACTGCATTTAAATGGGCCTAGAATAAAGGAGGGGCAGAAGCAAGACGCACTTCTCTGTCTCTTAAAAAGCAAAGCCCAGGCTGGGTATGGTGGCTCATGTCTGTAATCTTGGCACTTTGGGAGGCCAAGGTGGGTGAATCACTTGAGGTCAGGGGTTCGAGACCAGCCTGGACAACATGGCAAAACCTCATCTCTACTAAAAAAAAATATATATATATACACACACACACACATATGTGTGTGTGTATATATATATTTATATACACACATATACATGTATATATTTTTTATATACTTTTTTAATATGTGTGTATATACACACACACACACACACACATATATACAAAAATTAGCTGGGCATGGTGGTGCGCGGGAGACTGAGGCAAGAGAATGACTTGAACCTGGGAGACGGAAGTTACAGTGAGCCAAGATCACGCCACTGCACTCCAGCCTGGGTGACAAAGAGCAAAACTCTACCTCAAACAACAGCAACAACAAAATAAAGAAAGAAAGAAAAACCAAGGCCTATGTGAAAGAGAGACCAACTCTGCCCTAGTCATCTGGTTAAAGCATTCATTCCCTGGCGACCTGAGTCAAAGGGCACACAATGGGACAGGTTAAAAAGTCCTGGTTTTATTTCAGTTAGTCTATATCTCAAGAGGAAAAGCTGGGCATGCCATGAAGTAAAGTTTATATAGGTTTTATCAACCCAAATCCATCTACCTTATTATTTTATGTAAGTTCTGCCAATTTCTGTTTTCAGGGTGTGCATTGAACAATGTTCAACAGACATTTATCAAGTCATTGCAATAGGCTGGTATACTATTTGATGACTTCGCAGTGGAGTGATAAACTGTGAGATGCTGCAGGACTAGGGCTAGAAGAGGGCGGTTAGTGATATTTCTTAAAGTCTCATTTGAACTTTAACTTTTTATACAATCTGCAAATCTGCAGTCTTAAACCCTTGGTTTTGCCAGTGCAAAATGTGGATTCCAATGCAATAATATATAGAGATAATTATATAAAATTAAGTGAGATGTTCACCAAAAAACTCTATTGGTTTTCTGTTGTTGCCATAACAAATTACCACAAACTAAGTAGTTTGCAAGAACACAAACTTGTTCTTATACAGTTCTAGAGGTAAAAGTCTAACATCAGTTTCACCAGGATGAAATCACGGTGTTAGCAGAGTTGCATTCCGTGTGCAGGTTCTAGAAGAAAATCCATTTCCTTGTTTTTTCCAGCTTCTGGAGGCCTCTTGCATTCCTTGATGCATAACCTTTTCTTCCTCTTTAAAGCACATTACTTCAACCTCTCCTTTCATTGTCACATCTTGTTTTCTGATGCTGACCCTCCTGTCTCAATTTTATAATGACCATTGTGATTACATTGCCCACTGGACAAGCCAGGATAATCTTCCCATGTTGAGATCCTTAACTAAATTACATCTGCCAAGTCCTTTTACCATGCAAAGTATCATATTCACAGGTTCCATGGATTAGACTGTGGACATCTGGGGCGGGTTGGGCAATTTTCTGTACCTCAGCCCTTTGCCTTACTCTTGTAGGTAGATCATAAATAGAATACTATTAAATACCATAGTCTCCTATTATCCATGGTTTCCTTTTCTTCAGTTTTAGCTACCTGCAGTCAACTGTGGTCCAAAAATATTAAATAGAAAATTCCACAAATAAACAATTTTAAAGTTTTAAATTTTGTACTCTTCTGACCATCATGATAAAATCTTGCACTGTCCTCCTCCATTATGTGCATGACATGAATCATTCCTTTGTTCAGCATCTCCATGCTGTAGATGCTACCTGCCTATTAGTTACTTAGTAGCCATCTCAGTTATCAGGCAGACTATCTAGTATTGCAGAGTCTGTGTTCAAGTAACTCTTTAGTTAACAATGGCTCCAAAGTACAATAGTAATAATGCTGGAAATTCAAATATGCCAAAGAGAAGCCATAAAGTGCTTCCTTTAACCGAAAAGGTGACCTTGGTGTTCTTTGGCTAGGATTTGTTACTCTGCATAGTTTTAGGCGTTCACTGGTTCTTGGAACACATTCTCCCATGGATAAGGGGAGACTACTATATGCCTTCTCCCCACATTTCAATGTTGCTGGTACACATGTATTAGCTATCTATCACTGCATAACAAATTATCCCAAATTTAGTAGTTTGCAACGACAAATATTCATCATCTCACGGTTTCTATGAGTCAAAAATATAGCTACAGATACAAATTAACAGTGTACCTCTGGCACAAGGTACCTCATGAGGTAGCAGCAGTCAAGGTATCAGTTAGGGCAATAATCTCATCTAAAGGTTGGATTGGAGATGAGATCTACTTCCAAGCTCATGTATATGGCTGTTGGAAGGCTTCAGTTCTTCATTTTTGGGCCTCTCCACAGGGATGCCTCCCAACATGACAACTGGATTTTCTCAGATGAGCAATCCAAGAGAGAAAAAGTGAGTATGCACAAGATGAAAGCCAAAGTCTTTATCTAACATAATCTTAGAAGTGATATCATGTCACTTTGCCATATTCTGGTCATTAGAAATGAGTTGATATCTGCAGTGCACATTCAAGAGAGTGGATATTGCATGAACGTCAGCAAGTAGGGATTATTGAGAGCCAGCTGAGAAGCTGTGTATCACTGGTACTCTAATATTTTGAATTGCCTGGATTTCCAGTGCCAAAATTACACAAATTATCTCTTCCTCTCTTTCCACTTGAGTATTTTTTTATTTCAGATATTAGATAATAATTCTAGGAAATTTTAAAATATATTTCAATGGAAAATGTTAACAGTCTGTGCAATTGTGGAATTCATTTGTGAAGAATAATGTAATACTTATGGATTTTCAAGCCATCTTAAGAATGTTTTTAAAAAAACGCTATTTGATAATAATGGCTGGAAGGCAAAATACTAGAATTCAAGTTATTACCCTAAGTTGAAATACACTGGTGGATATTTTCTAATAACAGATAAATAAAAGTCAAATTGGAGAAATATGTCTCTTGCACCCTAAATAACAACTACAAAAAAGTCTTATGATAAAAAGTACCCCTGTATTTCCATCCTCAGTTGAAAGAACTACTTGATTATTTTAAATAATGGATAACACATAATGTACACTTCACCCATCTCTTAATATGCTCAATTACAAAAAATGAATTCAACTAAACATAAAGATATTTTAAAAGTTAAAAAGCTTTCTAAGAACTCAACACTCAGAAGTAACAACTTTGATAGTTTTTGCTACAGTTTTTATCTCCGCAGATTTTTAATAGATGAAATTGTGCTACATAACTACTGATTTCTAAGTAAGTAAATACATATCATAATTCAAAAATAATATGAAAGTGGCTTAGTAATGGATTATACTTCACCAATATGTTACCCTTTAATATTCACTTTCTAATTCTACTGTCTGTGCTTTCTCACTTACTTCCAATTCATGTTTACAGACCAGGGATGCTGCTACATATTCTATAGTGCATACGACAGCCCTCCCTGGCACCCACAACAAATCTTGTCTGATCCCTAATGGCATTAGTGCTGAAAAATTCTAGTTTCATGTTATTCTGGATGTGGTACCCAATACAATTAGGAAAGAGAAAGAAATGAGAAATACAAATGTTAAAAAGACACACTTATTATTTGTAGGTCAAATGAACATATTCTAGTCAACCCCCAAAAAACTGTTTAAAATACTATTGATCAGGGATGGAATAATTAATTCTATTAAAAATAGCCTAAAAGAAAATTGACATGTATGACAACCTGTGATATTTTAAGATGTATCAACTGCAACCTAATGTATTCAAAAAATGAGAAAAATGTAAGCATTTATTTCTTTTATAACTTGTTACTTTTTGTAATAATTTTAATTTTTAATTGTCTATTTTTTGTCAACAAGTGTGGTTTGGAGTGTAAGGAGGATGATTTGGTGATGCAGCTGTAATGACAGGAAAACATTCCAGGTTAAAAGGCTATGCTAGGATATACATCAACATATTGCTTCCTTCACTGAGAAAGTCTTGCTGTGAAAAATGTCAGTGACCTAATCCGTATGCTTACTGATGCAGTAAAAATTATGAATTATGTAAAAATTTACCATGGTTGTTGATCGTAAATGTTATTGCATAATGACATATGTGGTTATCGAGGGGAAGAAACTCTCTATGAATGTTTGAGGTATGAAAAATTTCTCTTTATATTTTGGGCTCAATGTTTTAAAGATGCAAAATAGACAGCCAGATTTTCTTTTTTTTAATATCTTCTGAATTCTTTACAATTTTAATACTTCCATGTGACAAAAAATGCAATTTTTCAATTGGAGATAAAACATAAGAGCAAAAATGAAAGTTAGAAGCTTGGAAGAATCGTTTCTAAAGATCATTGTTACAAGTTCCATAATATAATAATAAGTAACCATGAAGTACGTTAGTGATCTGAATACTGTACACTTGCAAGAAGTTATCATACTAAATACCTTCCAAATTTGATACGATGTTTTGAATTTTCTTTCTGGCCAAAAGAAGATCCATTCTAGGTAGTGGATTAGTTTTGAATCTATGTCTTTCATCAAGTGATATTATAGGCTGGACACAGTGGTTCATTCCTATAATCCCAACACTTTAGGATGCCAAGGCAGGAAGATCGCTTGATTTCAAGACTAGCCTGGGCAAGCACATGGTGAGGTTTTGGCTCAAAAAAAAAAAATTAATTAAACATTTTTAAAAAGAAGTGTTATCAAATGCATAACCTTTAAGAATAAGTTGTTAGAATTGAATACCAATGAAAAAATTGAAGATAGATTGTGAAAATACAGCTTTATTTTGATCCTTTTGGAAAAGTTAAAAATTAATACCAAGAACTTGATGAAATTGCTTTAACATCTCATTTCCATTACCATGAACATACTTTTGAGAGACACGTTTCTCTACTATGAATCAGTAAAACAGTTTAGACATACTTTGTCCCCATAAGAGTAGTAGTATTGTGAATCTCACCCAGAAAAGACAATGGGCAAGAAGAAAGCCAACTGGTCACATTAAAACCTTTAAATACTGATATATATA